>NW_026109040.1:0-115855 GCF_024516045.1 Bombus affinis | reverse complement strand
ATAACGTAACACTATATATCGTTTTACGATATAACGTAACACTATATATCGTTTTACGGATATATGGTAATGCTACATAACGTTATACGTTTATAACGTAACACTATATAACGTTATACGTTATATGGTAATACTATACATCGTTATACGTTATAACGTAACAATATATAACGTTATACGTTATATGGTAATACTATATAACGATATACGTTATTACGTAATAGTATATATCGTTTATACGTTATAACGTAACACTATATAACGTTATACGTTATATGGTAATAGTATATATCGTTATACGTTATAACGTAACAATATTAACGTTATACGTTATATGGGAATACTATATAACGATATACGTTATAACGTAACAATATATAACGTTATACTTTATATGGTAATACAATATAACGATATACGTTATTACGTAATAGTATATATCGTTATACGTTATAACGTAACAATATATAACGTTATACGTTATATGGTAATAGTATATATCGTTATACGTATAACGAAACACTATATAACGTTATACGTTATATGGTAATTCTATATAACGTTATACGTTACTACGTAATAGTATATATCGTTTTACGTTATATGGTAATGCTATATAACGTTATACGTTATAACGTAACACTATATAACGTTATACGTTATATGTAAATAGTATATATCGTTATACGTTATAACGTAACAATATATAACGTTATACGTTATATGGTAATACTATATAACGATATACGTTTATTACGTAATAGTATATATCGTTATACGTTATAACGTAACACTATATATCGTTATACGTTATTACGTAATAGTATATATCGTTATACGTTATAACGTAACACTATATATCGTTTTACGATATAACGTAACACTATATATCGTTTTACGATATATGGTAATGCCTACATAACGTTATACGTTATAACGTAACACTATATAACGTTATACGTTATAGGTATACTATACATCGTTATATCGTTATAACGTAACAATATATAACGTTATACTTTATATGGTAATACAATATAACGATATACGTTATTACGTAATAGTATATATCGTTATACGTTATAACGTAACACTATATATCGTTTTACGATATATGGTAATGCTACATAACGTTATACGTATAACGTAACACTATATAACGTTATACGTTATATGGTAATACTATACATCGTATACGTTATAACCGTAACAATATATAACGTTATACGTTATATGGTAATAGTATATATTGTTTATACGTTATAACGTAACACTATATAACGTTATACGTTATATGGTAATTCTATATAACGTTATACGTTATTGCGTGAATAGTATATATCGTTTTTACGTTATATGGTAATGCTATATAACGTTATACATTATAACGTAACACTATATAACGTGTTATACGTTATATGGTAATAGTATATATCGTTATACGTTATAACGTAGCAATATATAACGTTATACGTTATATGGTAATACTATATAACGATATACGTTATTACGTAATAGTATATATCGTTATACGTTATATCGAAACACTATATATCGTTAGTACGTTATTACGTAATAGTTTATATCGTTATACGTTATGACGGAAACACTATATATCGTTTTACGATATAACGTAACCCTATATATCGTTTTACGATATATGGTAAAGCTACATAACGTTATACGTTATAACGTAACACTATAACGTTATACGTTATATGGTAATAGTATATATCGTTATACGTATAACGAAACAATATATAACGTTATACGTTATATGGTAATACTATATAACGATATACGCTATTACGTAATAGTATATATCGTTTATACGTTATAACGTAACACTATATATCGTTATACGTTATTACGTAATAGTATATATCGTTATACGTTATAACGTAACACTATATATCGTTTTTAACGATATAACGTAACACTATATATCGTTTTACGATATATGGTAATGCTACATAACGTTATACGTTATAACGTAACACTATATAACGTTATACGTTATATGGTAATACTATACATCGTTATACGTTATAACGTAACAATATATAGACGTTATACTTTATATGGTAATACAATATAACGATATACGTTATTACGTAATAGTATATATCGTTATAACGTTATAACGTAACACTATATATCGTTTTACGGTATAACGTAACACTATATATCGTTTTACGATATATGGTAATGCTACATAACGTTATACGTTATAACGTAACACTATATAACGTTATACGTTATATGGTAATACTAACATCGTATATACGTTATAACGTAACAATATATAACGTTATACGTTATATGGTAATACTATATAACAATATACGTTATACGTAATAGTATATATCGTTATACGCTATAACGTAACACTATATAACGTTATACGTTATCTGGTAATAGTATATTTCGTTATACGTTATAACGTAACAATATATAACGTTATACGTTATATGGGAATACTATATAACGATATACGTTATAAACGTAACTATATATACGTTATACTTTATATGGTAATACAATATAACGATATACGTTATTACGTAATAGTATATATCGTTATACGTTATAACGTAACAATATATAACGTTATACGGTATATGGTAATAGTATATATCGTTATACGTTATAACGTACACTATATAACGTTATACGTTATATGGTAATTCTATATAACGTGTATACGTTACTACGTAATAGTATATATCGTTTACGTTATATGGTAATGCTATATAACGTTATACGTTATAACGTAACACTATATAACGTTATACGTTATATGGTAATAGTATATATCGTTATACGTTATAACGTAACAATATATAACGTATACGTTATATGGTAATACTATATAACGATATACGTTATTACGTAATAGTATATATCGTTATACGTTATAACGTAACACTATATATCGTTATACGTTATTACGTAATAGTATATATCGTTATACGTTATAACGTAACACTATATATCGTTTTTACGATATAACGTAACACTATATATCGTTTCACGATATATGGTAATGCTACATAACGTTATACGTTATAACGTAACACTATATAACGTTATACGTTTATATGTAATACTATATATCGTTATAAGGTTATAACGTAACAATATTTAACGTTATACGTTTATATGGTAATACTATATATCGTTATACGTTATTACGTAATAGTATATATCGTTAGACGTTATAACGTAACACTATATAACGTTATACTTTATATGGGTAATTGTATATAACGTTATACGTTATTACGTAATAGTATATATCGTTATACGTTATAACGTAACACTATATAACGTTATACGTTATTTGGTAATACTATACATCGTTATACGTTATAACGTAACAATATATAACGTTATACTTTATATGGTAATACAATATAACGATATACGTTATTACGTAATAGTATATATCGTTATACGTTATAACGTAACACTATATAACGTTATACGTTATATGGTAATACTATACATCGTTATACGTTATAACGTAACAATATATAACGTTATACTTTTATATGGTAATACAATATAACGATATACGTTATTACGTAATAGTATATATCGTTATACGTTATAACGTAACACTATATATCGTTATACGTTATTACGTAATAGTATATATCGTTATACGTTATAACGTAACACTATATATCGTTTTTACGATAAAACGTACACTATATATCGTTTTACGATATATGGGTAATGCTACATACGTATACGTTATAACGTAACACTATATAACGTTATACGTTATGGTAAATACTATACATCGTTATACGTTATAACGTAACAATATATAACGTTATACTTTATATGGTAATACAATATAACGATATACGTTATTATGTAATAGTATATATCGTTATACGTTATAACGTAACACTATATATCGTTTTACGATATATGGTAAATGCTATCATAACGTTATACGTTATAACGTAACACTATATAACGTTATACTTTATATGGTAATACTATATAACGATATAAGTTATTACGTAATAGTATATATCGTTATACGTTATAACGTAACACTATATATCGTTTTACGATATATGGTAATGCTACATAACGTTATACGTTATAAACGTAACACTATATAATGTTATACGTTATATGGTAATACTATATATCGTTATACGTTAAACGTAACAATATATAACGTTATACGTTATATGTAATACTATATAACGATATGCGTTATTACGTAATAGTATATATCGTTATACATTATAACGTAACACTATATAACGTTTATACGTTATATGGTAATTCTACATAACGTTATACGTTATTACGTAAATAGTATATTCGTTATACGTTATAACGTAACACTATATAACGTTATACGTTATATGGTAAATTCTATATAACGTTATACGTTATTACGTAATAGTATGTAGCGTTATACGTTATATGGTAATACTATATAACGTTATTACGTTATAACGTAACAATATATAGCGCTATACGATATATTGGTAATACTATACTAACGATTATACGATATTACGTAACGTAGTACGTATATCGTTATACGTATAAACTAACATAATAACCGTTATACGTTATATGGGAATACTATAACTATAACGAACGTTATAACGTAACAATATAACCGTTATACTTTATATGTAATACAATCTAAACGATATACGATATTACGTAATAGTATATATCGTTATACGTTATAACGTAACAATAAATAACGTTATACGTTATATGGTAATAGTAATATCGTTATACGTTATAACGTAACACTATATAACGTTATACGTTATATGGTAATTCTATATAACGTTATACGTTATTACGTAATAGTATATATCGTTTTACGTTATATGGTAATGCTATATAACGTAATACGTTATAACGTAACACTATATAACGTTATACGTTATATGGTAATAGTATATATCGTTATACGTTATAACGTAACAATATATAACGTTATTACGTTATATGGTAATACTATATAACGATATACGTTATTACGTAATAGTATATATCGTTTATACGATATAACGTAACACTATATATCGTTATACGTTTATTACGTAATAGTATATATCGTTATACGTTTATAACGTAACACTATATATCGTTTTACGATATAACGTAACACTATATATCGTTTTACGATATATGGTAAATGCTACATAACGTTATACGTTATAACGTAACACTATATAACGTTATACGTTATACGGTAATACTATACATCGTTATACGTTATAACGTAACAATATATAACGTTATACTTATATGGTAATACAAGTATAACGATATACGTTATTATGTAATAGTATATATCGTTATACGTTATAACGTAACAATATATAACGTTATACGTTATATGGGAATACTATATAACGATATACGTTATAACGTAACAATATATAACGTTATACTTTATATGGTAATACAATATAACGATATACGTTATTACGTAATAGTATATATCGTTATACGTTATAACGTAACAATATATAACGTTATACGTTATATGGTAATAGTATATACGTTATACGTTATAACGTAACACTATATAACGTTATACGTTATATGGTAATTCTATATAACGTTTATACGTTATTACGTAATAGTATATATCGTTTTACGTTATATGGTAATGCTATATAACGTTATACGTTTATAACGTATCACTATATAACGTTATACCGTTATATGGTAATAGTATATATCGTTATACGTTATAACGTAACAATATATAACGTTATACGTTATATGGTAAATACTATATAACGATATACGTTATTACGTAATAGGATATATCGTTATACGTTATAACGTAACACTATATATCGTTTATACGTTATTACGTAATAGTATATATCGTTATACGTTATAACGTAACACTATATATCGTTTTACGATATAACGTAACACTATATATCGTTTTACGATATATGGTAATGCTACATAACGTTATACGTTTATAACGTAACACTATATAACGTTATACGTTATATGGTATACTATACATCGTTATACGTTATACGTAACAATATATAACGTTATACTTTATATGGTAATACAATATAACGATATACGTTATTACGTAATAGTATATATCGTTATACGGTTATAACGTAACACTATATATCGTTTTTACGAGATATGGTAAATGCTACATAACGTTATACGTTATAACGTACCACTATATAACGTTATACGTTATATGGTAATACTATACATCGTTATACGTTTATAACGTAACAATATATAACGTTATACATTATATGGTAATACAATATAACGATATACGTTATATACGTAATAGTATATATCGTTATACGTTATAACGTAACACTATATATCGTTTCACGATATATGGTAATGCTACATAACGTTATACGTTATACGTAACACTATATAACGTTATACGTTATATGGTAGTACTATATATCGTTATAAGTTATAACGTAACAATATTTAACGTTATACGTTATATGGTAATACTATATAACGATATACGTTATAACGTAATAGTATATATCGTTATACGTTATAACGTAACACTATATATCGTTATACGTTATATGGTAATACTATATATCGTTTATACGTTATACGTAATAGTATATATCGTTATACGTTATAACGTTAACACTATATAACGTTATACTTTATATGGTAATTGTATATAACGTTATACGTTTATTACGTAATAGTATATATCGTTATACGTTATAACGTAACACTATATAACGTTATACGTTATATGGTAATACTATACATCGTTATACGTTATAACGTAACAATATATAACGTTATACTTTAATCTGGTAATTGTATATAACGTTATACGTTATTACGTAATAGTATATATCGTTATACGTTATAACGTAACACTATATAACGTTATACGTTATATGGTAATACTATATATCGTTATACGTTATAACGTAACAATATATAACCTTATACGTTATATGGTAATACTATATAACGATATGCGTTATTACGTAATAGTATATATCGTTTATACGTTATAACGTAACACTATACTAACGTTATACGTTATATGGTAATTCTACATAACGTTATACGTTTATACGTAATAGTATATATCGTTATACGTTATTACGTAATAGTATATATCGTTATACGTTATAACGTAACAATATATAACGTTATACTTTATATGGTAATACAATATAACGATATACGTTATTACGTAATAGTATATATCGTTATACGTTATAACGTAACACTATATATCGTTTCACGATATATGGTAATGTCTACATAACGTTATACGTTATAACGTAACACTATATAACGTTATACGTTATATGGTAATACTATATATCGTTGTAAGTTATAACGTAACAATATTTAACGTTATACGTTATATTGGTAATACTAATATAACGATATACGTTATAACGTAATAGTATATATCGTTATACGTTATAACGTAACACTATATATCGTTTATACGTTATATGGTAATACTATATATCGTTATACGTTATTACGTAATAGTATATATCGTTTATACGTTATAACGTAACACTATATAACGTTATACTTTATATGGTAATTGTATATAACGTTATACGTTATTACGTAATAGTATATATCGTTATACGTTATAACGTAACACTATATAACGTTATACGTTATATGGTAATACTATACATCGTTATACGTTATAACGTAACAATATATAACGTTATTACTTTATATGGTAATACAATATAACGATATACGTTATTACGTAATAGTATATATCGTTATACGTTATAACGTAACACTATATATCGTTATACGTTATTACGTAATAGTATATATCGTTATGCGTTATAACGTAACACTATATATCGTTTTACGATAATACGTAACACTATATATCGTTTTACGATATATGGTAATGCTACATAACGTTATTCGTTATAACGTAACACTATATAACGTTATACGTTTATATGGTAATACTATACATCGTTATACGTTATAACGTAACAATATATAACGTATACGTCATATGGTAATACAATATAACGATATACGTTATTATGTAATAGTATATATCGTTATACGTTATAACGTAACACTATATATCGTTTTACGATATATGGTAATGCTACATAACGTTATACGTTATAACGTAACACTATATAACGTTATACTTTATATGGTAATACTATATAACGATATAGTTATTACGTAATAGTATATATCGTTATACGTTATAACGTAACACTATATATCGTTTTACGATATATGGTAATGCTACATAACGTTATACGTTATAACGTAACACTATATAATGTTTATACGTTATATGGTAATACTATATATCGTTATACTTATAACGTAACAATATATAACCTTATACGTTATATGGTAATACTATATAACGATATGCGTTATTACGTAATAGTATATATCGTTATACGTTATAACGTAACACTATATAACGTTATACGTTATATGGTAAATCAACATAACGTTATACGTTATTACGTAATAGTATATATCGTTATACGTTATAACGTAACACTATAAAACGTTATACGTTATATGGTAATTCTATATAACGTTATACGTTATTACTAATAGTATATAGCGTTATACGTTATATGGTAATACTATATATCGTTATACGTTATAACGTAACAATATATAGCGCTATACGATATATGGGTAATACTATATAACGATATACGATATTACGTAATAGTATAAATCGTTATACGTTATTACGTAATAGTATATATTGTTATACTATATATGGTAATGCGATATAACGTTATACGTTTATAACGTAACAGTATATAACGTTATACGTTATATGGTAATAGTATATATCGTTATACTTTATAACGTAACAATATATAACGTTATACGTAATATGGTAATGCTATATAACGTTTATACGTTATAACGTAACACTATATAACGTTATACGTTATATGGTAATACTATATATCGTTATAGTTATAACGTAACAATATTTAACGTTATACGTTATATGGTAATACTATATAACGATATACGTTATAACGTAATAGTATATATCGTTATACGTTATAACGTAACACTATATATCGTTATACGTTATATGGTAATACTATATATCGTTATACGTTATTACGTAATAGTATATATCGTTATACGTTATAACGAAACACTATATAACGTTATACTTTATATGGAAATTGTATATAACGATATACGTTATAACGTAATAGTATATATCGTTATACGTTATAACGTAACACTATATATCGTTATACCGTTATATGGTATTACATATATCGTTATACGTTATTACGTAATAGTATATATCGTTATACGTTATAACGAACACTATATATCGTTATACGTTATATGGTAATACTATATATCGTTATACGTTATTACGTAATAGTATCCATCGTTATACGTTATAACGTAACAATATATAACGTTATACTTTATATGGTAATACAATATAACGATATACGTTATTACGTAATAGTATATATCGTTATACGTTATAACGTAACACTATATATCGTTATACGTTATTACGTAATAGTATATATCGTTATACGTTATTAACGTAACACTATATATCGTTTTACGAAATAACGTAACACTATATATCGTTTACGATATATGGTAATGCTACATAACGTTATACGTTATAACGTAACAATATATAACCTTATACGTTATATGGTAATACTATATAACGATATGCGTTATTACGTAATAGTATATATCGTTATACGTTATAACGTAACACTATATAGCGTTATACGTTAGTATGGTAATTCTACATAACGTTATACGTTATTACGTAATAGTATATATCGTTATACGTTATAACGTAACACTATATAACGTTATACGTTATATGGTAATTCTATATAACGTTATACGTTTATTACGTAATAGTTTATAGCGTTATACGTTATATGGGTAATACTATATATCGTTATACGTTATAACGTAACAATATATAGCGCTATACGATATATGGTAATACTATATAAGCGATATACGATATTACGTAATAGTATATATCGTTTATACGTTATTACGTAATAGTATATAATGTTATACTATATATGGTAATGCGATATAACGTTATACGTATAACGTAACAGTATATAACGTTATACGTTATATGGTAATAGTATATATCGTTATACGTTATAACGTAACAATATATAACGTTATACGTAATATGGTAATGCTATATAACGTTATACGTTATAACGTAACACTATATAACGTTATACGTTATATGGAATACTATCTCTATCGTTTATGCGTTATAACGTAACAATATATAACGTTATACGTTATATGGTAATACTATATAACAATATACGTTATTACGTAATAGTATATATCGGTTATACGTTATAAGGTAACACTGTAATATAGTTTTACGATATATGGTAATGCTACATAACGTTATACGTTAGAACGTAACACTATATAACGTTATACGTTATATGGTAATACTATATATCGTTATACGTTATAACGTAACACTATAAAACGTTATACGTTATATGGTAATTCTATATAACGTTATACGTTATTACGTAATAGTATATATCGTTTTACGTTATATGGGTAATGCTATATAACGTTATACGTTATAACGTAACACTATATAACGTTATAACGTTATATGGTAATACTATATATCGTTATACGTTATAACGTAACACTATATAACGTTATACGTTATATGGTAATTCTTATAACGTTATAACGTTATTACGTAATAGTATATATCGTTTTACGTTATATGGTAAATACTATATAACGATATACGTTATTACGTAATAGTAAATATCGTTATAACGTTATAACGTAACACTATATATCGTTATAGCGTTATTACGTAATAGTATATATCGTTATAACGTTATAACGTAACACTATCTATTCGTTTTACGATATAACGTAACACTATATAATCGTTTTACGATATATGGTAATGCTACATAACGTTATACGTTATAACGTAACACTATATACGTTATACGTTATATGGTAATACTATACATCGTTATACGTTATAACGTAACAATATATAACGTTATACTTTATATGGTAATACAATATAACGATATACGTTATTACGTAATGAATATATCGTTATACGTTATAACGTAACACTATATATCGTTTTTACGATATATGGTAATGCTACATAACGTTATACGTTATAACGTAACACTATATAACGTTATACGTTATATGGTAATACTATATATCGTTATACGTTATAACGTAACAATATAAAACGTTTTACGTTTATATGGTAATACTATATAACGATATACGTTATTACGTAATAGTATATATCGTTATACGTTATAACGTAACACTATATAACGTTATACGTTATATGGTAATTCTATATAACGTTATACGTTATTACGTAATAGTAATACCGTTATACGTCATAACGTAACACTATATAACGTTATACGTTATATGGTAATTCTATATAACGTTATACGTAGTTACGTAATAGTATATATCGTTTTTACGTTATATGGTAATGCTATATAACGTTATACGTATAACGTAACAGTATATACGTTATACGTTATATGGTAATAGTATATATCGTTATACGTTATAACGTAACAATATATAACGTTATACGTTATATGGTAATACTATACATCGTTATACGTTATAACGTAACAATATATAACGTTATACTTTATATGGTAATACAATATAACGATATACGTTATTATGTAATAGTATATATCGTTATACGTTATAACGTAACACTATATATCGTTTTACGATATATGGTAATGCTACATAACGTTATACGTTATAACGTAACACTATATAACGTTATACTTTATATGGTAATACTATATAACGATATAAGTTATTACGTAATAGTATATATCGTTTATACGTTTATAACGTAACACTATATATCATTTTACGATAAATGGTAATGCTACATAACGTTATACGTTATAACGTAACACTATATAATGTTATACGTTATATGGTAATACTATATATCGTTATACGTTATAACGTAACAATATATAACCTTATACGTTATATGGTAATACTATATAACGATATGCGTTATTACGTAATAGTATATATCGTTATACGTTATAACGTAACACTATATAACGTTATACGTTATATGGTAATTCGACATAACGTTATACGTTATTACGTAATTGTATAGAATCGTTATACGTTATAACGAACACTATATAACGGTATACGTTATATGGTAATTCTATATAACGTTATACGTTATTACGTAATAGTATATAGCGTTATACGTTATATGGTAATACTATATATCGTTATACGTTATAACGTAACAATATATAGCGCTATACGATATATGGTCATACTATATAACGATATACGATATTACGTAATAGTATATATCGTTATAACGTTATTACGTAATAGTATATAATGTTATACTATATATGGTAATGCGATATAACGTTATACGTTATAACGTAACAGTATATAACGTTATACGTTATATGGTAATAGTATATATCGTTATACGTTATAACGTAACAATATATAACGTTATACGTAATATGGTAATGCAATATAACGTTATACGTTATAACGTACACTATATAACGTTATACGTTATAGTGGTAATACTAAATATCGTTATAAGTTATAACGTAACAATATTTAACGTTATACGTTAATTGGTAATTCTATATAACGATATACGAATATTACGGTAATAGTATATAATCGTTTATACGTTTTAACGTATCACTATATAACGTTATACTTTATATGGTAATACAATAAACGATATACGTTATTACGTAATAGTATATATCGTTATACGTTATAACGTAACACTATATATCGTTATACGTTATTACGTAATAGTATATATCGTTATACGTTATAACGTAACACTATATATCGTTTTTACGATATAACGTAACACTATATATCGTTTTACCGATATATGGTAATGCTACATAACGTTATACGTTATAACGTAACACTATATAACGTTATACGTTATATGGTAATACTATACATCGTTATACGTTATAACGTAACAATATATAACGTTATACTTTATATGGTAATACAATATAACGATATACGTTATTATGTAATAGTATATATCGTTATACGTTATAACGTAACACTATATATCGTTTTTAACGATATATTGTAATCGCTACATAACGTTATACGTTATAAACGTAACACTATATACGTTATACTTTATATGGTAATACTATATAACGATATAAGTTATTACGTAATAGTATATATCGTTTATACGTTATAACGTAACACTATATATCGTTTTACGATATAACGTAACACTATATATCGTTTTACGATATATGGTAATGCTACATAACGTTAAACGTTATAACGTAACACTATATAACGTTATCGTTATATGGTAATACTATACATCGTTATACGTTATAACGTAACAATATATAACGTATACTTTATATGGTAATACAATATAACGATATACGTTATTATGTAATAGTATATATCGTTATACGTTATAACGTAACACTATATATCGTTATACGTTATTACGTAATAGTATATAGTCGTTATACGTTATACGTAACACTAAATATCGTTTTACGATATAACGTAACAACTATATATCGTTTTACGATATATGGTAATGCTACATAACGTTTATACGTTATAACGTAACACTATATAACGTTATACGTTATATGGTAATACTATACATCGTTATACGTTATAACGTAACTAATATATAACGTTATACTTTATATGGTAATACAATATAACGATATACGTTATATGTAATAGTATATATCGTTATACGTTATAAACGTAACACTATATATCGTTTTACGATATATGGTAATGCTACATAACGTTATACGTTATAACGTAACACTATATAATGTTATACGTTATATGGTAATACTATATATCGTTATACGTTATAACGTAACAATATATAACCTTATACGTTATATGGTTAATACTATATAACGATATGCGTTTATTACGTAATAGTATATATCGTTCTACGTTATAACGTAACACTATATAACGTTATACGTATATGGTAATTCTACATAACGTTATAACGTTATTACGTAATAGTATATATCGTTATACGTTATAACGTAACACTATATAACGTTTATACGTTATATGGTAATTCTAAATAACGTTATACGTTATTACGTAATAGTAATTAGCGTTATACGTTATATGGTAATACTATATATCGTTATACGTTATAACGTAACAATATATAGCGCTATACGATATATGGTAATACTATATAACGATATACGATATTACGTAATAGTATATATCGTTATACGTTATTACGTAATAGTATATAATGTTATACTATATATGGTAATGCGATATAACGTTATACGTTATAACGTAACAGTATATAACGTTATACGTTATATGGTAATAGTATATATCGTTATACGTTATAACGTAACAATATATAAACGTTATACGTAATATGGTAAATGCTATATAACGTTATACGTTATAACGTAACACTATATTAACGTTATACGTTATATGGTAATACTATATAACGATATACGTTATTACGTAATAGTATATATCGATTATACGTTATAACGTAACACTATATAACGTTATACGTTATATGTAATTCTATATAACGTTATACGTTATTACGTAATAGTATATACCGTTATACGTCATAACGTAACACTATATAACGTTATACGTTATATGGTAATTCTATATAACGTTTATACGTTGTTACGTAATAGTATATATCGTTTTACGTTTATATGGTAATGCTATATAACGTTTATACGTTATAACGTAACAGTATATAACGTTATACGTTATATGGTAATAGTATATATCGTTATACGTTATAACGTAACAATATATAACGTTATACGTTATAGGTAATACCATATAACGTATAACGTTATATATTGTTTACGTTATAACGTATAACGATATATACTATTACCATATAACGTATAACGTTATATACTGTTACGTTATAACGTATAACGTTATATAGCATTACCATATAACGTAAAACGATATATACTATTACGTAACAACGTATAACGTTATATAGAATTACCATATAACGTATAACGTTATATAGTGTTACGTTATGACGTATAACGGTATATACTATTACGTAATAACGTATAACGTTTATATAGAATTACCATATAACGTATAACGTTATATAGTGTTACGTTATAACGTATAACGATATATACTATTACGTAAATAACGTATATCGTTATATAGTATTACCATATAACGTATAACGTTATATAGTGTTACGGTATAACGTATAACGTTATATAGCATTACCATATTACGTATAACGTTATATATTGTTACGTTATAACGTATAACGATATATACTATTACCATATAACGTATAACGTTATATACTGTTACGTTATAACGTATAACGTTATATCGCATTACCATATATAGTATAACATTATATACTATTACGTAATAACGTATAACGATATATACTATTACGTAATATCGTATATCGTTATATAGTATTACCATATATCGTATAGCGCTATATATTGTTACGTTATAACGTATAACGATATATAGTATTACCATATAACGTATAACGCTATATACTATTACGTAATAACGTATAACGTTATATAGAATTACCATATAACGTATAACGTTATATAGTGTTACGTTATAACGTATAACGATATATACTATTACGTAATAACGTATAACGTTATGTAGAATTACCATATAACGTATAACGTTATATAGTGTTACGTTATAACGTAGAACGATATATACTATTACGTAATAACGCATATCGTTATATAGTATTACCATATAACGTATAAGGTTATATATTGTTACGTTATAACGTATAACGATATATAGTATTACCATATAACGTATAACATTATATTAGTGTTACGTTATAACGTATAACGTTATGTAGCATTACCATATATCGTAAAACGATATATAGTGTTACGTTATAACGTATAACGATATATACTATTACATAATAACGTATATCGTTATATTGTATTACCATATAAAGTATAACGTTATATATTGTTACGTTATAACGTATAACGATGTATAGTATTACCATATAACGTATAACGTTATATAGTGTTACGTTATAACGTATAACGTTATGTAGCATTACCATATATCGTAAAACGATATATAGTGTTACGTTATATCGTAAAACGATATATAGGTGTTACGTTATAACGTATAACGATATATACTATTACGTAATAACGTATAACGATATATAGTGTTACGTTATAACGTATAACGATATATACTATTACATAATAACGTATATCGTTATATTGTATTACCATATAAAGTATAACGTTATATATTGTTACGTTATAACGTATAACGATGTATAGTATTACCATATAACGTATAACGTTATATAGTGTTACGTTATACGTATAACGTTATGTAGCATTACCATATATCGTAAAACGATATATAGTGTTACGTTATATCGTAAAACGATATATAGTGTTACGTTATAACGTATAACGATATATACTATTACGTAATAACTTATATCGTTATATAGTATTTACCATATAAAGTATAACGTTATATAGTGTTACGTTATAACGTATAACGTTATGTAGCATTACCATATATCGTAAAACGATATATAGTGTTACGTTATAACGTATAACGATATATACTATTACATAATAACGTATATCGTTATATTGTATTACCATATAAAGTATAACGTTATATATTGTTACGTTATAACGTATAACGATGTATAGTATTACCATATAACGTATAACGTTATATAGTGTTACGTTATAACGTATAACGTTATGTAGCATTACCATATATCGTAAAACGATATATAGTGTTACGTTATATCGTAAAACGATATATAGTGTTACGTTATAACGTATAACGATATATACTATTACGTAATAACGTATAACGATATATAGTGTTACGTTATAACGTATAACGATATATACTATTACGTAATAACGTATATCGTTATATTGTATTACCATATAAAGTATAACGTTATATAGTGTTACGTTATAACGTATAACGATATATACTATTACGTAATATCGTATATCGTTATATAGTATTACCATATAACGTATAACGTTAAATATTGTTACGTTATAACTTATAACGATATATAGTATTACCATATAACGTATAACGTTATATAGTGTTACGTTATAACGTATAACGTTATATAGCATTACCATATTACGTATAACGTTATATATTGTTACGTTATAACGTATAACGATATATACTATTACCATATAACGTATAACGTTATATACTGTTACGTTATAACGTATAACGTTATATCGCATTACCATATATAGTATAACATTATATACTATTACGTAATAACGTATAACGATATATACTATTACGTAATATCGTATATCGTTATATAGTATTACCATATATCGTATAGCGCTATATATTGTTACGTTATAACGTATAACGATATATAGTATTACCATATAACGTATAACGCTATATACTATTACGTAATAACGTATAACGTTATATAGAATTACCATATAACGTATAACGTTATATAGTGTTACGTTATAACGTATAACGATATATACTATTACGTAATAACGTATAACGTTATGTAGAATTACCATATAACGTATAACGTTTATATAGTGTTACGTTATAACGTATAACGATATATACTATTACGTAATAACGCATATCGTTATATAGTATTACCATATAACGTATAAGGTTATATATTGTTACGTTATAACGTATAACGATATATAGTATTACCATATAACGTATAACATTATATAGTGTTTACGTTATAACGTATAACGTTATGTAGCATTACCATATATCGTAAAATGATATATAGTGTTACGTTATAACGTATAACGATATATACTATTACGTAATAACTTATATCGTTATATAGTATTACCATATAAAGTATAACGTTATATAGTGTTACGTTATAACGTATAACGTTATGTAGCATTACCATATATCGTAAAACGATATATAGTGTTACGTTTATAACGTATAACGATATATACTATTACATAATAACGTATATCGTTATATTGTATTACATATAAAGTATAACGTTATATATTGTTACGTTATAACGTATAACGATGTATAGTATTACCATATAACGTATAACGTTATATATTGTTACGTTATAACGTATAACGATATATACTATTACCATATAACGTATAACGTTATATACTGTTACGTTATAACGTATAACGTTATATAGCATTACCATATAACGTAAAACGATATATACTATTACGTAACTACGTATAACGTTATATAGAATTACCATATAACGATAACGTTATATAGTGTTACGTTATGACGTATAACGGTATACTTATTACGTAATAACGTATAACGTTATATAGAATTACCATATAACGTATAACGTTATATAGTGTTTACGTTATAACGTATAACGATATATACTATTACGTAATAACGTATATCGTTATATAGTATTACCATATAACGTATAACGTTATATATTGTTACGTTATAACGTATAACGATATATAGTATTACCATATAACGTATAACGTTATATAGTGTTACGTTATAACGTATAACGTTATGTAGCATTACCATATATCGTAAAACGATATATAGTGTTACGTTATAACGTATAACGATATATTCTATTACGTAATAACGTATATCGTTATATTGTATTACCATATAAAGTATAACGTTATATATTGTTACGTTTATAACGTATAACGATGTATAGTTATTACCATATAACGTATAACGTTATATAGTGTTACGTTATAACGTATAACGTTATGTAGCATTACCATATATCGTAAAACGATATATAGTGTTACGTTATATCGTAAAACGATAGATAGTGTTACGTTATAACGTATAACGATATATACTATTACGTAATAACGTATAACGATATATAGTGTTACGTTATAACGTATAACGATAATATACTATTACGTAATAACGTATATCGTTATATAGTATTACCATATAACGTAAAACGATATATACTATTACGTAATAACGTATAACGTTATATAGAATTACCATATAACGTATAACGTTATATAGTGTTACGTTATAACGTATAACGATATATAGTATTACCATATAACGTATAACGTTATATAGTGTTACGTTTATAACGTATAACGTTATATAGCATTACCATATAACGTAAAACGATATATACTATTACGTAATAACGTATAACGTTTATATAGAATTACCATATAACGTATAACGTTTTATAGTGTTACGTTATAACGATAACGATATATAGTATTACCATATAACGTATAACGTTATATAGTGTACGTTCTAACGTATAACGTTATGTAGCATTACCATATATCGTAAAACTATATACAGTGTTACCTTATAACGTATAACGATATATACTATTACGTAATAACGTATATTGTTATATAGTATTACCATATAACGTATAACGTTATATATTGTTACGTTATAACGCATAACGATATATAGTATTACCATATAACGTATAACGTTATATAGTGTTACGTTATAACGTATAACGTTATATAGCATTACCATATTACGTATAACGTTATATATTGTTACGTTATAACGTATAACGATATATACTATTACCATATAACGTATAACGTTATATACTGTTACGTTATAACGTATAACGTTATATCGCATTACCATATATAGTATAACATTATATACTATTACGTAATAACGTATAACGATATATACTATTACGTAATACGTATATCGTTATATAGTATTACCATATATCGTATAGCGCTATATATTGTTACGTTATAACGTATAACGATATATAGTATTACCATATAACGTATAACGCTATAAACTATTACGTAATAACGTATAACGTTATATAGAATTACCATATAACGTATAACGTTATATAGTGTTACGTTATAACGTATAACGATATATACTATTACGTAATAACGTATAACGTTATGTAGAATTACCATATAACGTATAACGCTATATAGTGTTACGTTATAACGTATAACGATATATACTATTACGTAATAACGCATAATCGTTATATAGTATTACCATATAACGTATAAGGTTATATATTGTTACGTTATAACGTATAACGTTATGTAGCATTACCATATATCGTAAAACGATATATAGTGTTACGTTATATCGTAAAACGATATATAGTGTTACGTTATAACGTATAACGATATATACTATTACGTAATAACGTATAACGAATTATAGTGTTACGTTATAACGTTATAACGATATATACTATTACGTAATAACGTATATCGTTATATTGTATTACCATATAAAGTATAACGTTATATATTGTTACGTTATAACGTATAACGATGTATACTATTACGTAATAACGTATAACGATATATAGTATTACCATATAACGTATAACGATATATAGTGTTACGTTATAACGTATAACGATATATACTATTACGTAATAACGTATAACGATATATAGTATTACCATATAACGTATAACGATATATAGTGTTACGTTATAAACGTATAACGATATATACTATTACGTTATAACGTATATCGTTATATACAATTACCATATAAAGTATAACGTTATATAGTGTTACGTTATAACGTATAACGATATATACTATTACGTAATAACGTATAACGATATATAGTATTACCATATAACGTATAACGATATATAGTGTTACGTTATAACGTATAACGATATATACTATTACGTTATAACGTATATCGTTATATAGTATTACCATATAACGTATAACGTTAAATATTGTTACGTTATAACTTATAACGATATATAGTATTACCATATAACGTATAACGTTATATAGTGTTACGTTATAACGTATAACGTTATATAGCATTACCATATTACGTATAACGTTATATATTGTTACGTTATAAAGTATAACGATATATACTATTACCATATAACGTATAACGTTATATACTGTTACGTTATAACGTATAACGTTATATCGCATTACCATATATAGTATAACATTATATACTATTACGTAATAACGTATAACGATATATACTATTACGTAATATCGTATATCGTTATATAGTATTACCATATATCGTATAGCGCTATATATTGTTACGTTATAACGTATAACGATATATAGTATTACCATATAACGTATAACGCTATATACTATTACGTAATAACGTATAACGTTATATAGAATTACCATATAACGTATAACGTTTTATAGTGTTACGTTATAACGTATAACGATATATACTATTACGTAATAACGTATAACGTTATGTTGAATTACCATATAACGTATAACGTTATATAGTGTTACGTTATAACGTATAACGATATATACTATTACGTAATAACGCATATCGTTATATAGTATTACCATATAACGTATAAGGTTATATATTGTTACGTTATAACGTATAACGATATATAGTATTACCATATAACGTATAACATTATATAGTGTTACGTTATAACGTATAACGTTATGTAGCATACCATATATCGTAAAACGATATATAGTGTTACGTTATAACGTATAACGATATATACTATTACGTAATAACTTATATCGTTATATAGTATTACCATATAAAGTATAACGTTATATAGTGTTACGTTATAACGTATAACGTTATGTAGCATTACCATATATCGTAAAACGATATATAGTGTTACGTTATAACGTATAACGATATATACTATTACATAATAACGTATATCGTTATATTGTATTACCATATGAAGTATAACGTTATATATTGTTACGTTATAACGTATAACGATGTATAGTATTACCATATAACGTATAACGTTATATAGTGTTACGTTATAACGTATAACGTTATGTAGCATTACCATATATCGTAAAACGATATATAGTGTTACGTATTATCGTAAAACGATATATAGTGTTACGTTATAGACGCATAACGATATATACTATTACGTAATAACGTATAACGATATATAGTGTTACGTTATAACGTATAACGATATATACTATTACGTAATAACGTATATCGTTATAATTGTATTACCATATAAAGTATAACGTTATATATTGTTACGTTATAACGTATAACGATGTATAGTATTACCATATAACGTATAACGTTATATAGTGTTACGTTATAACGTATAACGATATATACTATTACGTAATAACGTATAACGTTATATACAATTACCATATAAAGTATAACGTTATATAGTGTTACGTTATAACGTATAACGATATATACTATTACGTAATAACGTATAACGATATATAGTATTACCATATAACGTATAACGATATATAGTGTTACGTTATAACGTATAACGATATATACTATTACGTTATAACGTATATCGTTATATAGTATTACCATATAACGTATAACGTTAAATATTGTTACGTTATAACTTACAACGATATATAGTATTACCATATAACGTATAACGTTATATAGTGTTACGTTATAACGTATAAACGTTATGTAGCATTACCATATATCGTGAAACGATATATAGTGTTACGTTATAACGTATAACGATATATACTATTACGTAATAACGTATATCGTTATATTGTAATTACCATATAAAGTATAACGTTATATATTGTTACGTTATAACGTATAACGATATATACTATTACGTAATAACGTATAACGATATATACTATTACGTAATAACGTATAACGTTATGTAGAATTACCATATAACGTATAACGTTATATAGTGTTACGTTATAACGTATAACGATATATACTATTACGTAATAACGCATATCGTTATATAGTATTACCATATAACGTATAAGGTTATATATGTTACGTTATAACGTATAACGATATAGTTATTACCATATAACGTATAACGTTATATAGTGTTACGTTATAACGTATAAACGATATATACTATTACGTAATAACGTATAACGTTATATACAATTACCATATAAAGTATAACGTTATATATTGTTACGTTATAACGTATAACGATGTATAGTATTACCATATAACGTATAACGTTATATAGTGTTACGTTATAACGTATAACGATATATACTATTACGTAATAACGTATAACGTTATATACAATTACCATATAAAGTATAACGTTATATAGTGTTACGTTATAACGTATAACGATATATACTATTACGTAATAACGTATAACGATATATAGTATTACCATATAACGTATAAACGATATATAGTGTTACGTTATAACGTATAACGATATATACTATTACGTTATAACGTATATCGTTATATAGTATTACCATATAACGTATAACGTTAAATATTGTTACGTTATAACTTATAACGATATATAGTACTACCATATAACGTATAACGTTATATAGTGTTACGTTATAACGTATAACGTTATGTAGCATTACCATATATCGTGAAACGATATATAGTGTTACGTTATAACGTATAACGATATATACTATTACGTAATAACGTATATCGTTATATTGTATTACCATATAAAGTATAACGTTATATATTGTTACGTTATAACGTATAACGATGTATAGTATTACCATATAACGTATAACGTTATATAGTGTTACGTTATAACGTATAACGTTTATGTAGCATTACCATATATCGTAAAACGATATATAGTGTTACGTTATAACGTATAACGATATATACTATTACGTAATAACGTTATATCGTTATATTGTATTACCATATAAAGTATAACGTTATATTATTGGTTACGTTATAACGTATAACGATGTATAGTATTACCATATAACGTATAACGTTATATAGTGTTTACGTTTATAACGTATAACGTTATGTAGCATTACCATATATCGTAAAACGATATATAGTGTTACGTTATATCGTAAAACGATATATAGTGTTACGTTATATCGTATAACGATATATACTATTACGTAATAACGTATAACGATATATAGTGTTACGTTATAACGTATAACGATATATACTATTACGTAATAACGTATATCGTTATAATAGTATTACCATAATAACGTATAACGTTATATATTGTTACGTTATAACGTATAACGATATATACTATTACCATATAACGTATAACGTTATATAGTGATACGTTATAACGTATAACGTTTATATAGCATTACCATATAACGTAAAACGATATATACTATTACGTAATAACGTATAACGTTATATAGAATTACCATATAACGTATAACGTTATATAGTGTTACGTTATAACGTATAACGATATATACTATTACCATATAACGTATAACGTTATATATTGTTACGTTATAACGTATAACGATATATACTATTACGTAATAACGTATATCGTTATATTGTATTACCATATAAAGTATAACGTTATATATTGTTACGTTTATAACGTATATCGTTATATAGTATTCCCATATAACGTATAACGTTATATATTGTTACGTTATAACGTATAACGATATATACTATTACATAATAACGTATATCGTTATATTGTATTACCATATAAAGTATAACGTTATATATTGTTACGTTATAACGTATAACGATGTATAGTAATTACCATATAACGTATAACGTTATATAGTGTTACGTTATAACGTATAACGTTATGTAGCATTACCATATATCGTAAAACGATATATAGTGTTACGTTATATCGTAAAACGATATATAGTGTTACGTTATAAACGTATAACGATATATACTATTACGTAATAACGTATAACGATATATAGTGTTACGTTATAACGTATAACGATATATACTATTACGTAATAACGTATATCGTTATATAGTATTACCATATAACGTATAACGTTATATATTGTTACGTTATAACGTATAACGATATATACTATTACCATATAACGTATAACGTTATATAGTGTTACGTTATAACGTATAACGTTATATAGCATTACCATATAACGTAAAACGATATATACTATTACGTAATAACGTATAACGTTATATAGAATTACCATATAACGTATAACGTTATATAGTGTTACGTTAAAACGTATAACGATATATACTATTACCATATAACGTATAACGTTATATATTGGTTACGTTATAACGTATAACGATATATACTATTACGTAATAACGAATATCGTTATATTGTATTACCATATAAAGTATAACGTTATATATTGTTACGTTATAACGTATATCGTTATATAGTATTCCCATATAACGTATAACGTTATATATTGTTACGTTATAACGTATAACGATATATACTATTACGTAATATCGTATATCGTTATATAGTATTAACCATATATCGTATAGCGCTATATATTGTTACGTTATAACGTATAACGTTATATAGTATACCATATAACGTATAACGCTACATACTATTACGTAATAACGTATAACGTTATATAGAATTACCATATAACGTATAACGTTATATAGTGTTACGTTATAACGTATAACGATATATACTATTACGTAATAACGTATAACGTTTATGTAGAATTACCATATAACGTATAACGTTATATAGTGTTACGTTATAATGTATAACGATATATACTATTACGTAATAACGCATATCGTTATATAGTATTACCATATAACGTATAACGTTATATATTGTTACGTTATAACGTATAACGATATATAGTATTACCATATAACGTATAACATTATATAGTGTTACGTTATAACGTATAACGTTATGTAGCATTACCATATATCGTAAAACGATATATAGTGTTACGTTATAACGTATAACGATATATACTATTACGTAATAACTTATATCGTTATATAGTATTACCATATAAAGTATAACGTTATATAGTGTTACGTTATAACGTATAACGTTATGTAGCATTACCATATATCGTAAAACGATATATAGTGTTACGTTATAACGTATAACGATATATACTATTACATAATAACGTATATCGTTATATTGTATTACCATATAAAGTATAACGTTATATATTGTTACGTTATAACGTATAACGATGTATAGTATTACCATATAACGTATAACGTTATATAGTGTTACGTTATAACGTATAACGTTATGTAGCATTACCATATATCGTAAAACGATATATAGTGTTACGTTATATCGTAAAACGATATATAGTGTTACGTTATAACGTATAACGATATATACTATTACGTAATAACGTATAACGATATATAGTGTTACGTTATAACGTATAACGATATATACTATTAACGTAATAACGTATATCGTTATATTGTATTACCATATAAAGTATAACGTTATATATTGTTACGTTATAACGTATAACGATGTATAGTATTACCATATAACGTATAACGTTATATAGTGTTACGTTATAACGTATAACGATATATACTAATTACGTAATAACGTATATCGTTATATTGTATTACCATATAAGTATAACGTTATATATTGTTACGTTATAACGTATAACGATGTATAGTATTACCATATAACGTATAACGTTATATAGTGTTACGTTATACGTATAACGATATATACTATACGTAATAACGTATAACGTTATATACAATTACCATATAAAGTATAACGTTATATAGTGTTACGTTATAACGTATAACGATATATACTATTACGTAATAACGTATAACGATATATAGTATTACCATATAACGTATAACGTTAAATATTGTTACGTTATAACTTATAACGATATATAGTATTACCATATAACGTATAACGTTATATAGTGTTACGTTATAACGTATAACGTTATGTAGCATTACCATATATCGTGAAACGATATATAGTGTTACGTTATAATCGTAAAACGATATATAGTGTTACGTTATAACGTATAACGATATATACTATTACGTAATAACGTATAACGATATATAGTGTTACGTTATAACGTATAACGATATATACTATTACGTAATAACGTATATCGTTATATAGTATTACCATATAACGTATAACGTTATATATTGTTACGTTATAACGTATAACGATATATACTATTACCATATAACGTATAACGTTATATAGTGTTAACGTTATAACGTAAAACGTTATATAGCATTACCATATAACGTAAAACGATATATACTATTACGTAGTAACGTATAACGTTATATAGAATTACCATATAACGTATAACGTTATATAGTGTTACGTTATAACGTATAACGATATATACTATTACCATATAACGTATAACGTTATATATTGTTACGTTATAACGTATAACGAAATATACTATTACGTAATAACGTATATCGTTATATTGTATTACCATATAAAGTATAACGTTATATATAGTTACGTTATAACGTATATCGTTATATAGTATTCCCATATAACGTATAACTTTATATATTGTTACGTTATAACGTATAACGAAATATACTATTACCATATAACGTATAACGTTATATAGTGTTACGTTATAGCGTATAACGATATTACTATTACGTAATAACGTATATTGTTATATAGTATTACCATATAACGTATAACGTTATATATTGTTACGTTATAACGTATAACGATGTATAGTATTACCATATAACGTATAACGTTATATAGTGTTACGTTATAACGTATAACGTTATGTAGCATTACCATATATCGTAAAACGATATATAGTGTTACGTTATACCGTAAAACGATATATAGTGTTACGTTATAACGTATAACGATATATACTATTACGTAATAACGTATATCGTTATATTGTATTACCATATAAAGTATAACGTTATATATTGTTACGTTATAACGTATAACGATGTATAGTATTACCATATAACGTATAACGTTATATAGTGTTACGTTATAACGTATAACGTTATGTAGCATTACCATATATCGTAAAACGATATATAGTGGTTACGTTATATCGTAAAACGATATATAGTTGTTACGTTATAAACGTATAACGATATATACTATTACGTAATAACGTATAACGATATATAGTGTTACGTTATAACGTATAACGATATATACTATTACGTAATAGCGTATATCGTTATATAGTATTACCATATAACGTATAACGTTTATATATTGTTTCGTTATAACGTATAACGATATATACTATTACCATATAACGTATAACGTTATATAGTGTTACGTTATAACGTATAACGTTATGTAGCATTACCATATATCGTAAAACGATATATAGTGTTACGTTATATCGTAAAACGATATATAGTGTTACGTCATAACGTATAACGATATAAACTATTACGTAATAACGTATAACGATATATAGTGTTTCGATATAACGTATAACGATATATACTATTACGTAATAACGTATATCGTTATATAGTATTACCATATAACGTATAACGTTATATATTGCTACGTTATAACGTATAACGATATATACCTATTACCATATAACGTATAACGTTATATAGTGTTACGTTATAATGTATAACGTTATATAGCATTACCATATAACGTAAAACGATATATACTATTACGCAATAACGTATAACGTTATATAGAATTACCATATAACGTATAACGTTATATAGTGTTACGTTATAACGTATAACAATATATACTATTACCATATAACGTATAACGTTATATATTGTTACGTTATAACGTATAACGATGTATAGTATTACCATATAACGTATAACGTTTATAGTTGTTACGTTATAACGTATAACGTTATGTAGCATTACCATATATCGTAAAACGATATATAGTGTTACGTTATAACGTATAACGATATATACTATTACGTAATAACGTATATCGTTATATTGTATTACCATATAAAGTATAACGTTATATATTGTTACGTTATAACGTATAACGATGTATAGTATTACCATATAACGTATAACGTTATATAGTGTTACGTTATAACGTATAACGTTATGTAGCATTACCATATATCGTAAAACGATATATAGTGTTACGTTATATCGTAAAACGATATATAGTGTTACGTTATAACGTATAACGAATATTACTATTACGTAATAACGTATACCGATATATAGTGTTACGTTATAACGTATAACGATATATACTATTACGTAATAACGTATATCGTTATATAGTATTACCATATAACGTATAACGTTATATATTGTTACGTTATAACGTATAACGATATATACTATTACCATATAACGTATAACGTTATATAGTGTTACGTTATAACGTATAACGTTATATAGCATTACCATATAACGTAAAACGATATATACTATTACGTAGTAACGTATAACGTTTATATAGAATTACCATATAACGTATAACGTTATATAGTGTTACGTTATAACGTATAACGATATATACTATTACCATATAACGTATAACGTTATATATTGTTACGTTATAACGTATAACGATATATACTATTACGTAATAACGTATATCGTTATATTGTATTACCATATAAAGTATAACGTTATATATTGTTACGTTATAACGTATATCGTTATATAGTATTCCCATATAACGTATAACGTTATATATTGTTACGTTATAACGTATAACGATATATACTATTACCATATAACGTATAACGTTATATAGTGTTACGTTATAACGTATAACGATATATACTATTACGTAATAACGTATATCGTTATATAGTATTACCATATAACGTATAACGTTATATATTGTTACGTTATAACGTATAACGATGTATAGTATTACCATATAACGTATAACGTTATATAGTGTTACGTTATAACGTATAACGTTATGTAGCATTACCATATATCGTAAAACGATATATAGTGTTACGTTATATCGTAAAACGATATATAGTGTTACGTTATACGTATAACGATATATACTATTACGTAATAACGTATATCGTTATATTGTATTACCATATAAAGTATAACGTTATATATTGTTACGTTATAACGTATAACGATGTATAGTATTACCATATAACGTATAACGTTATATAGTGTTACGTTATAACGTATAACGTTATGTAGCATTACCATATATCGTAAAACGATATATAGTGTTACGTTATATCGTAAAACGGTATATAGTGTTACGTTATAACGTATAACGATATATACTATTACGTAATAACGTATAACGATATATAGTGTTACGTTATAACGTATAACGATATATACTATTACGTAATAGCGTATATCGTTATATAGTATTACCATATAACGTATAACGTTATATATTGTGTCGTTATAACGTATAACGATATATACTATTACCATATAACGTATAACGTTATATAGTGTTACGTTATAACGTATAACGTTATGTAGCATTACCATATATCGTAAAACGATATATAGTGTTACGTTATATCGTAAAACGATATATAGTGTTACGTCATAACGTATAACGATATAAACTATTACGTAATAACGTATAACGATATATAGTGTTACGATATAACGTATAACGATATATACTATTACGTAATAACGTATATCGTTATATAGTATTACCATATAACGTATAACGTTATATATTGCTACGTTATAACGTATAACGATATATACTATTACCATATAACGTATAACGTTATATAGTATTACGTTATAATGTATAACGTTATATAGCATTACCATATAACGTAAAACGATATATACTATTACGCAATAACGTATAACGTTATATAGAATTACCATATAACGTATAACGTTATATAGTGTTACGTTATAACGTATAACAATATATACTATTACCATATAACGTATAACGTGATATATTGTTACGTTATAACGTATAACGATATATACTATTACCATATAACGTATAACGTTATATACTGTTACGTTATAACGTATAACGTTGTATAGCATTACCATATAACGTAAAACGATATATACTATTACGTAACAACGTATAACGTTATATAGAATTACCATATAACGTATAACGTTATATAGTGTTACGTTATAACGTATAACGGTATATACTATTACGTAATAACGTATATCGTTATACAGTATTACCATATAACGTATAACGTTATATACTGTTACGCTATAACGTATAACGATATACAGTATTACCATATAACGTATAACGTTATATAGTGTTACGTTATAACGTATATCGTTATATAGCACTACCATATAACGTAAAACGATATATACTATTTCGTAATAACGTATATTGTTATATAGTATTACCATATAACGTATAACGTTATATATTGTGACGTTATAACGTATAACGTTATATAGAATTACCATATAACGTATAACGTTATATAGTGTTACGTTATAACGTATAACGGTATATACTATTACGTAATAACGTATATCGTTATATAGTATTACCATATAACGTATAACGTTATATACTGTTACGCTATAACGTATAACGATATACAGTATTACCATATAACGTATAACGTTATATAGTGTTACGTTATAACGTATATCGTTATATAGCACTACCATATAACGTAAAACGATATATACTATTTCGTAATAACGTATATTGTTATATAGCATTACCATATAACGTATAACGTTATATAGTGATACGTTATATCGTATAACGTTATATAGTATTACCATATAAAGTATAACATTATATACTATTACGTAATAACGTTTAACGATATATAGTATTACGTAATAACGTATATCGTTATATAGTATTACCATATAACGTATAACGTTATATATTGATACGTTATAACGTATAACGATATATAGTATTACCATATAACGTATAACGTTATATATTGTTACGTTATAACGTATAACGATATATAGTATTACCAAATAACGTATAACGTTATATACTGTTACGGTATAACGTATAACGTTATATAGCATTACCATATATCGTAAAACGATATATAGTGTTACGTTATAACGTATAACGGTATATACTATTACGTAATAACGTATATCGTTATATAGTATTACAATATAACGTATAACGTTATATATTGTTACGTTATAACGTATAACGATATATACTATTACTATATAACGTATAACGTTATATATTGTTACGTTATAACGTATAACGATATATACTATTACCATATAACGTATAACGTTATATACTGTTACGTTATAGCGTATAACGTTATATAGCATTACCATATAACGTAAAACGATATATACTATTACGTAACAACGTATAACGTTATATAGAATTACCATATAACGTATAACGTTATATAGTGTTACGTTATAACGTATAACGATATATACTATTACGTAATAACGTATATCGTTATATAGTATTACCATATAACGTATAACGTTATATATTGTTACGTTATAACGTAGAACGATATATACTATTACAATATAACGTATAACGTTATATAGTGTTACGTTATAACGTATAACGTTATATAGCATTACCATATAACGTAAAACGATATATACTATTACGTAATAACGTATAACGTTATATAGTGTTACGTTATAACGTATAACGATATATAGTATTACCATATAACGTATAACGTTATATAGTGTTACGTTATAACGTACAACGTTATGTAGCATTACCATATATCGTAAAACGATATACAGTGTTACGTTATAACGTATAACGATATATACTATTACGTAATAACGTATATCGTTATATAGTATTACCATATAACGCATAACGTTATATATTGTTACGTTATAACGTATAACTATATATACTATTACCATATAACGTATAACGTTATATAGTATTACGTTATAACGTATAACGTTATGTAGCATTACCATATATCGTAAAACGATATACAGTGTTACGTTATAACGTATAACGATATATAGTATTACGTAATAACGTATATCGTTATATAGTATTACCATATAACGTATAACGTTATATAGTGTTACGTTATAACGTATAACGATATATACTATTACGTAATAACGTATAACGTTATATAGAATTACCATATAACGTATAACGTTATATATTGTTACGTTATAACGTATAACTATATATACTATTACCATATAACGTATAACGTTATATAGTATTACGTTATAACGTATAACGTTATGTAGCATTACCATATATCGTAAAACGATATACAGTGTTACGTTATAACGTATAACGATATATACTATTACGTAATAACGTATATTGTTATATAGTATTACCATATAACGTATAACGTTATATATTGTTACGTTATAACGCATAACGATATATAGTATTACCATATAACGTATAACGTTATATAGTGTTACGTTATAACGTATAACGTTATGTAGCATTACCATATATCGTAAAACGATATATAGTGTTACGTTATAACGTATAACGATATATGCTATTACGTAATAACGTATATCGTTATATTGTACTACCATATAAAGTATAACGTTATATATTGTTACGTTATAACGTATAACGATGTATAGTATTACCATATAACGTATAACGTTATATAGTGTTACGTTATAACGTATAACGTTATGTAGCATTACCATATATCGTAAAACGATATATAGTGTTACGTTATATCGTAAAACGATATATAGTGTTACGTTATAACGTATAACGATATATACTATTACGTAATAACGTATAACGATATATAGTGTTACGTTATAACGTATAACGATATATACTATTACGTAATAACGTATATCGTTATATAGTATTACCATATAACGTATAACGTTATATACTGTTACGTTATAACGTATAACGATATATACTATTACCATATAACGTATAACGTTATATAGTGTTACGTTATAACGTATAACGATACATACTATTACGTAATAACGTATATCGTTATATTGTATTACCATATAAAGTATAACGTTATATATTGTTACGTTATAACGTATATCGTTATATAGTATTCCCATATAACGTATTACGTTATATATTGTTACGTTATAACGTATAACGATATATACTATTACCATATAACGTATAACGTTATATAGTGTTACGTTATAGCGTATAACGATATATACTATTACGTAATAACGTATATCGTTATATAGTATTACCATATAACGTATAACGTTATATATTGTTACGTTATAACGTATAACGATGTATAGTATTACCATATAACGTATAACGTTATATAGTGTTACGTTATAACGTATAACGTTATGTAGCATTACCATATATCGTAAAACGATATATAGTGTTACGTTATATCGTAAAACGATATATAGTGTTACGTTATAACGTATAACGATATATACTATTACGTAATAACGTATATCGTTATATTGTATTACCATATAAAGTATAACGTTATATATTGTTACGTTATAACGTATAACGATGTATAGTATTACCATATAACGTATAACGTTATATAGTGTTACGTTATAACGTATAACGTTATGTAGCATTACCATATATCGTAAAACGATATATAGTGTTACGTTATATCGTAAAACGATATATAGTGTTACGTTATAACGTATAACGATATATACTATTACGTAATAACGTATAACGATATATAGTGTTACGTTATAACGTATAACGATATATACTATTACGTAATAACGTATATCGTTATATAGTATTACCATATAACGTATAACGTTATATATTGTTACGTTATAACGTATAACGATATATACTATTACCATATAACGTATAACGTTATATAGTGTTACGTTATAACGTATAACGTTATATAGCATTACCATATAACGTAAAACGATATATACTATTACGTAATAACGTATAACGTTATATAGAATTACCATATAACGTATAACGTTATATAGTGTTACGTTATAACGTATAACGATATATACTATTACCATATAACGTATAACGTTATATATTGTTACGTTATAACGTATAACGATATATACTATTACGTAACAACGTATAACGTTATATAGAATTACCATATAACGTATAACGTTATATAGTGTTACGTTATAACGTATAACGGTATATACTATTACGTAATAACGTATATCGTTATATAGTATTACCATATAACGTATAACGTTATATATTGTTACGCTATAACGTATAACGATATACAGTATTACCATATAATGTATAACGTTATATAGTGTTACGTTATAACGTATATCGTTATATAGCACTACCATATAACGTAAAACGATATATACTATTTCGTAATAACGCATATTGTTATATAGTATTACCATATAACGTATAACGTTATATATTGTTACGTTATAACGTATAACGATATATAGTATTACCATATAACGTATAACGTTATATATTGTTACGTTATAACGTATAACGATATATACTATTACGTAATAACGTATATCGTTATATTGTATTACCATATAAAGTATAACGTTATATATTGTTACGTTATAACGTATATCGTTATATAGTATTACCATATAACGTATAACGTTATATATTGTTACGTTATAACGTATAACGATATATACTATTACCATATAACGTATAACGTTATATAGTGTTACGTTATAACGTATAACGATATATACTATTACGTAATAACGTATATCGTTATATAGTATTACCATATAACGTATAACGTTATATATTGTTACGTTATAACGTATAACGATGTATAGTATTACCATATAACGTATAACGTTATATAGTGTTACGTTATAACGTATAACGTTATGTAGCATTACCATATATCGTAAAACGATATATAGTGTTACGTTATATCGTAAAACGATATATAGTGTTACGTTATAACGTATAACGATATATACTATTACGTAATAACGTATAACGATATATAGTGTTACGTTATAACGTATAACGATATATACTATTACGTAATAACGTATATCGTTATATAGTATTACCATATAACGTATAACGTTATATATTGTTACGTTATAACGTATAACGATATATACTATTACCATATAACGTATAACGTTATATAGTGTTACGTTATAACGTATAACGTTATATAGCATTACCATATAACGTAAAACGATATATACTATTACGTAATAACGTATAACGTTATATAGAATTACCATATAACGTATAACGTTATATAGTGTTACGTTATAACGTATAACGATATATACTATTACCATATAACGTATAACGTTATATATTGTTACGTTATAACGTATAACGATATATACTATTACCATATAACGTATAACGTTATATAGTGTTACGTTATAACGTATAACGATATATACTATTACGTAATAACGTATATCGTTATATAGTATTACCATATAACGTATAACGTTATATATTGTTACGTTATAATGTATAACGTTATGTAGCATTACCATATATCGTAAAACGATATATAGTGTTACGTTATATCGTAAACGATATATAGTGTTACGTTATAACGTATAACGATATATACTATTACGTAATAACGTATATCGTTATATTGTATTACCATATAAAAGTATAACGTTATATATTGTTACGTTATAACGTATAACGATGTATAGTATACCATATAACGTATAACGTTATATAGTGTTACGTTATAACGTATAACGTTATGTAGCATTACCATATATCGTAAAACGATATATAGTGTTACGTTATATCGTAAAACGATATATAGTGTTACGTTATAACGTATAACGATATATACTATTACGTAATAACGTATAACGATATATAGTGTTACGTTATAACGTATAACGATATATACTATTACGTAATAACGTATATCGTTATATAGTATTACCATATAACGTATAACGTTATATATTGTTACGTTATAACGTATAACGATATATACTATTACCATATAACGTATAACGTTATATAGTGTTACGTTATAACGTATAACGTTATATAGCATTACCATATAACGTAAAACGATATATACTATTACGTAATAACGTATAACGTTATATAGAATTACCATATAACGTATAACGTTATATAGTGTTACGTTATAACGTATAACGATATATACTATTACCATATAACGTATAACGTTATATATTGTTACGTTATAACGTATAACGATATATACTATTACGTAACAACGTATAACGTTATATAGAATTACCATATAACGTATAGCGTTATATTGTGTTACGTTATAACGTATAACGGTATATACTATTACGTAATAACGTATATCGTTATATAGTATTTCCATATAACGTATAACGTTATATATTGTTACGCTATAACGTATAACGATATACAGTATTACCATATAATGTATAACGTTATATAGTGTTACGTTATAACGTATATCGTTATATAGCACTACCATATAACGTAAAACGATATATACTATTTCGTAATAACGCATATTGTTATATAGTATTACCATATAACGTATAACGTTATATATTGTTACGTTATAACGTATAACGATATATAGTATTACCATATAACGTATAACGTTATATATTGTTACGTTATAACGTATAACGATATATACTATTACGTAATAACGTATATCGTTATATTGTATTACCATATAAAGTATAACGTTATATATTGTTACGTTATAACGTATATCGTTATATAGTAATTACCATATAACGTATAACGTTATATATTGTTACGTTATAACGTATAACGATATATACTATTACCATATAACGTATAACGTTATATAGTGTTACGTTATAACGTATAACGATATATACTATCACGTAATAACGTATATCGTTATATAGTATTACCATATAACGTATAACGTTATATATTGTTACGTTATAACGTATAACGATGTATAGTATTACCATATAACGTATAACGTTATATAGTGTTACGTTATAACGTATAACGTTAAGTAGCATTACTATATATCGTAAAACGATATATAGTGTTACGTTATATCGTAAAACGATATATAGTGTTACGTTATAACGTATAACGATATATACTATTACGTAATAACGTATATCGTATATTGTATTACCATATAAAGTATAACGTTATATATTGTTACGTTATAACGTATAACGATGTATAGTATTACCATATAACGTATAACGTTATATAGTGTTACGTTATAACGTATAACGTTATGTAGCATTACCATATATCGTAAACGATATATAGTGTTACGTTATATCGTAAAACGATATATAGTGTTACGTTATAACGTATAACGTTATATACTATTACGTAATAACGTATAACGATATATAGTGTTACGTTATAACGTATAACGATATATACTATTACGTAATAACGTATATCGTTATATAGTATTACCATATAACGTATAACGTTATATATTGTTACGTTATAACGTATAACGATATATACTATTACCATATAACGTATAACGTTATATAGTGTTACGTTATACGTATAACGTTATATAGCATTACCATATAACGTAAAACGATATATACTATTACGTAATAACGTATAACGTTATATAGAATTACCATATAACGTATAACGTTATATAGTGTTACGTTATAACGTATAACGATATATACTATTACCATATAACGTATAACGTTATATATTGTTACGTTATAACGTATAACGATATATACTATTACGTAACAACGTATAACGTTATATAGAATTACCATATAACGTATAACGTTATATAGTGTTACGTTATAACGTATAACGGTATATACTATTACGTAATAACGTATATCGTTATATAGTATTACCATATAACGTATAACGTTATATATTGTTACGCTATAACGTATAACGATATACAGTATTACCATATAATGTATAACGTTATGTAGTGTTACGTTATAACGTATATCGTTATATAGCACTACCATATAACGTAAAACGATATATACTATTTCGTAATAACGCATATTGTTATATAGTATTACCATATAACGTATAACGTTATATATTGTTACGTTATAACGTATAACGATATATAGTATTACCATATAACGTATAACGTTATATAGTGTTACGTTATAACGTATAACGATATATACTATTACGTAATAACGTATATCGTTATATAGTATTTCCATATAACGTATAACGTTATATATTGTTACGCTATAACGTATAACGATATATAGTATAACCATATAACGTAAAACGATATATACTATTACGTAATATCGTATATTGTTATATAGTATTACCATATAATGTATAACGTTATATATTGTTACGTTATAACGTATAACGATGTATAGTATTACCATATAACGTATAACGTTATATAGTGTTACGTTATAACGTATAACGTTATGTAGCATTACCATATATCGTAAAACGATATATAGTGTTACGTTATATCGTAAAACGATATATAGTGTTACGTCATAACGTATAACGATATAAACTATTACGTAATAACGTATAACGATATATAGTGTTACGATATAACGTATAACGATATATACTATTACGTAATAACGTATATCGTTATATAGTATTACCATATAACGTATAACGTTATATATTGTTACGTTATAACGTATAACGATATATACTATTACCATATAACGTATAACGTTATATAGTGTTACGTTATAACGTATAACGTTATATAGCATTACCATATAACGTAAAACGATATATACTATTACGCAATAACGTATAACGTTATATAGAATTACCATATAACGTATAACGTTATATAGTGTTACGTTATAACGTATAACAATATATACTATTACCATATAACGTATAACGTGATAGATTGTTACGTTATAACGTATAACGATATATACTATTACCATATAACGTATAACGTTATATACTGTTACGTTATAACGTATAACGTTATATAGCATTACCATATAACGTAAAACGATATATACTATTACGTAACAACGTATAACGTTATATAGAATTACCATATAACGTATAACGTTATATAGTGTTACGTTATAACGTATAACGGTATATACTATTACGTAATAACGTATATCGTTATATAGTATTACCATATAACGTATAACGTTATATACTGTTTACGCTATAACGTATAACGATATACAGTATTACCATATAACGTATAACGTTATATAGTGTTACGTTATAACGTATATCGTTATATAGCACTACCATATAACGTAAAACGATATATACTATTTCGTAATAACGTATATTGTTATATAGTATTACCATATAACGTGTAACGTTATATATTGTGACGTTATAACGTATAACGTTATATAGAATTACCATATAACGTATAACGTTATATAGTGTTACGTTATAACGTATAACGGTATATACTATTACGTAATAACGTATATCGTTATATAGTATTACCATATAACGTATAACGTTATATACTGTTACGCTATAACGTATAACGATATACAGTATTACCATATAACGTATAACGTTATATAGTGTTACGTTATAACGTATATCGTTATATAGCACTACCATATAACGTAAAACGATATATACTATTTCGTAATAACGTATATTGTTATATAGCATTACCATATAACGTATAACGTTATATAGTGATACGTTATATCGTATAACGTTATATAGTATTACCATATATAGTATAACATTATATACTATTACGTAATAACGTTTAACGATATATAGTATTACGTAATAACGTATATCGTTATATAGTATTACCATATTACGTATAACGTTATATAGTGTTACGTTATAACGTATAACGATATATACTATTTCGTAATAACGTACATTGTTATATAGTATTACCATATAACGTATAACGTTATATATTGATACGTTATAACGTATAACGATATATAGTATTACCATATAACGTATAACGTTATATATTGTTACGTTATAACGTATAACGATATATAGTATTACCATATAACGTATAACGTTATATACTGTTACGGTATAACGTATAACGTTATATAGCATTACCATATATCGTAAAACGATATATAGTGTTACGTTATAACGTATAACGGTATATACTATTACGTAATAACGTATATCGTTATATAGTATTACAATATAACGTATAACGTTATATATTGTTACGTTATAACGTATAACGATATATACTATTACTATATAACGTATAACGTTATATATTGTTACGTTATAACGTATAACGATATATACTATTACCATATAACGTATAACGTTATATACTGTTACGTTATAGCGTATAACGTTATATAGCATTACCATATAACGTAAAACGATATATACTATTACGTAACAACGTATAACGTTATATAGAATTACCATATAACGTATAACGTTATATAGTGTTACGTTATAACGTATAACGATATATACTATTACGTAATAACGTATATCGCTATATAGTATTACCATATAACGTATAACGTTATATATTGTTACGTTATAACGTAGAACGATATATACTATTACAATATAACGTATAACGTTATATAGTGTTACGTTATAACGTATAACGTTATATAGCATTACCATATAACGTAAAACGATATATACTATTACGTAATAACGTATAACGTTATATAGTGTTACGTTATAACGTATAACGATATATAGTATTGCCATATAACGTATAACGTTATATAGTGTTACGTTATAACGTACAACGTTATGTAGCATTACCATATATCGTAAAACGATATACAGTGTTACGTTATAACGTATAACGATATATACTATTACGTAATAACGTATATCGTTATATAGTATTACCATATAACGTATAACGTTATATATTGTTACGTTATAACGTATAACTATATATACTATTACCATATAACGTATAACGTTATATAGTATTACGTTATAACGTATAACGTTATGTAGCATTACCATATATCGTAAAACGATATACAGTGTTACGTTATAACGTATAACGATATATAGTATTACCATATAACGTATAACGTTATATAGTGTTACGTTATAACGTATAACGTTATGTAGCATTACCATATATCGTAAAACGATATACAGTGTTACGTTATAACGTATAACGATATATACTATTACGTAATAACGTATATTGTTATATAGTGTTACCATATAACGTATAACGTTATATATTGTTACGTTATAACGCATAACGATATATAGTATTACCATATAACGTATAACGTTATATAGTGTTACGTTATAACGTATAACGTTATGTAGCATTACCATATATCGTAAAACGATATATAGTGTTACGTTATAACGTATAACGATATATGCTATTACGTAATAACGTATAACGTTATATAGTGTTACGTTATAACGTATAACGATATATACTATTACGTAATAACGTATATCGTTATATAGTATTACCATATAACGTATAACGTTATATATTGTTACGTTATAACGTATAACGATATATACTATTACCATGTAACGTATAACGTTATATAGTTTTACGTTATAACGTATAAAGTTATATAGTTTTGCGTTATAACGTATAACGTTATATAGCATTACCATATAACGTAAAACGATATACGCTATTACGTAATAACGCATAACGTTATATAGAATTACCATATAACGTATAACGTTATATAGTGTTACGTTATAACGTATAACGATATATACTATTACGTAATAACGTATAACGTTATATAGTGTTACGTTATAACGTATAACGATATATACTATTACGTAATAACGTATATCGTTATATAGTATTACCATATAACGTATAACGTTATATATTGTTACGTTATAACGTGTAACGATATATACTATTACCATATGACGTATAACGTTATATAGTGTTACGTTATAACGTATAACTTTATGTAGCATTACCGTATATCGTAAAACGATATATAGTGTTACGTTATAACGTATAACGATATATACTATTACGTAATAACGTATATTGTTATATAGTATTACCATATAACGTATAACGTTATATATTGTTAAGTTATAACGTATAACGATATATAGTATTACCATATAACGTATAACGTTATATAGTGTTACGTTATAACGTATAACGTTATGTAGCATTACCATATATCGTAAAACGATATATAGTGTTACGTTATAACGTATAACGATATATACTATTACGTAATAAGGTATAACGTTATATAGTGTTACGTTATAACGTATAACGATATATACTATTACGTAATAACGTATATCGTTATATAGTATTACCATATAACGTATAACGTTATATATTGTTACGTTATAAAGTATAACGATATATACTATTACCATGTAACGTATAACGTTATATAGTTTTACGTTATAACGTATAACGTTATATAGTTTTGCGTTATAAGGTATAACGTTATATAGCATTACCATATATCGTAAAACGTTATATATTGTTACGTTATAACGTATAACGATATATACTACTACGTAATGACGTATATCGTTTTATACTATTACCATATAACGTATAACGTTATATATTGATACGTTATAACGTATAACGATATACAGTATTACCATATAACGTATAACGTTATATATTGTTACGTTATAACGTATAACGATATACAGTATTACCATATAAAGTATAACATTATATACTATTACGTAATAACGTATAACGATATATACTAGTACCATATAGCGTATAACCTTATATAGTGTTACGTTATAACGTATATCGTTATATAGCATTACCATATAACGTAAAACGATATATACTATTTCGCAATAACGTACATTGTTATATAGTATTACCATATAACGTATAACGTTATATATTGATACGTAATAACGTATAACGATATATATTATTACCATATAACGTATAACGTTATATAGTGTTACGTTATAACGTATAACGTTATATAGCATTACCATATAACGTAAAACGTTATATATTGTTACGTTATAACGTATAACGATATATAGTATTACCATATAACGTAAAACGATATATATAATTACGTAATAACGTATATTGTCATATAGTATTAACATATAACGTATAACGTTATATAGTGATACGTTATATCGTATAACGTTATATAGTATTACCATATAAAGTATAACATTATATACTATTACGTAATAACGTATAACGATATATACTGGTACCATATAGCGTATAACGTTATATTTTGTTACGTTATAACGTATAACGTTAGATAGCATTACCATATAACGTAAAACGATATATACTATTACGTAATAACGTATAACGTTATATAGAATTAGCATATAACGTATAACGTTATATAGTGTTACGTTATTACGTATAACGATATATACTATAACGTAATAACGTATATCGTTATATAGTATTACCATATAACGTATAACGTTATATATTGTTACGTTATAACGTATAACGATATACAGTATTACCATATAACGTATAACGTTATATATTGTTACGTTATAACGTATAACGATATACAGTATTACCATATAAAGTATAACATTATATACTATTACGTAATAACGTATAACGATATATACTAGTACCATATAGCGTATAACCTTATATAGTGTTACGTTATAACGTATATCGTTATATAGCATTACCATATAACGTAAAACGATATATACTATTTCGTAATAACGTATATTGTTATATAGTATTACCATATAACGTATAACGTTATATATTGTTACGTTATAACGTATAACGATATACAGTATTACCATATAACGTATAACGTTATATATTGTTACGTTATAACGTATAACGATATACAGTATTACCATATAACGTATAACGTTATATATTGTTACGTTATAACGTATAACGATATACAGTATTACCATATAAAGTATAACATTATATACTGTTACGTAATAACGTATAACGATATATACTAGTACCATATAGCGTATAACGTTATATTGTGTTACGTTATAACGTATAACGTTATATAGCATTACCATATAACGTAAAACGATATATACTATTACGTAATAACGTATAACGTTATATAGAATTAGCATATAACGTATAACGTTATATAGTGTTACGTTATTACGTATAACGATATATAGTATTACCATATAACGTATAACGTTATATAGTGTTACGTTATAACGTATAACGATATATACTATTACGTAATAACGTATATCGTTATATAGTATTACCATATAACGTACAACGTTATATAGTGATACGTTATATCGTATAACGTTATATAGTATTACCATATAGAGTATAACATTATATACTATTACGTAATAACGTATAACGATATATAGTATTACCATATAACATATAACGATATATAGTATTACCATATAACGTATAACATTATATACTATTACGTAATAACGTATTACGATATATACTATTACGTAATAACGTATATCGTTATATAGTATTACCATATTACGTATAACGTTATATAGTGTTACGTTATAACGTATAACGATATATACTATTACCATATAACGTATAACGTTATATACTGTTACGTTATAACGTATAAGGTGATATAGCATTACCATATAACGTAAAACGATATATATTATTACGTAACAACGTATAACGTTATATAGAATTACCATATAACGTATAACGTTATATAGTGTTACGTTATAACGTATAACGGTATATACTATTACGTAATAACGTATATCGTTATATAGTATTACCATATAACGTATAACGTTATATATTGTTACGCTATAACGTATAACGATATACAGTATTACCATATAACGTATAACGTTATATAGTGTTACGTTATAACGTATAACGATATATACTATTACGTTATAACGTATAACGATATATACTATTACGTAATAACGTATAACGTTATATAGTGTTAAGTTATAACGTATAACGATATATACTATTACGTAATAACGTATATCGTTATATAGTATTACCATATAACCTATAACGTTATATATTGTTACGTTATAACGTATAACGATATATAGTATTACCATATAACGTATAACGTTATATACTGTTACGGTATAACGTATAACGTTATATAGCATTACCATATATCGTAAAACGATATATAGTGTTACGTTATAACGTATAACGATATATAGTATTACCATATAACGTATAACGTTATATAGTGTTACGTTATAACGTATAACGATATATACTATTACGTAATAACGTATAACGTTATATAGTATTTCCATATAACGTATAACGTTATATATTGTTACGTTATAACGTATAACGATATATAGTATTACCATATAACGTAAAACGATATATACTATTACGTAATAACGTATACTGTTATATAGTATTACCATATAACGTATAACGTTATATAGTGATACGTTATATCGTATAACGTTATATAGTACTACCATATAAGGTATAACACTATATTCTATTACGTAATAACGTATAACGATATATACTATTACGTAATAACGTATATCGTTATATAGTATTACCATATAACGTATAACGTTATATATTGTTACGTTATAACGTATAACGATATATACTATTACCATATAACGTATAACGTTACATACTGTTACGTTATAACGTATAACGTTATATAGCATTACCATATATAGTATAACATTATATACTATTACGTAATAACGTATAACGATATATACTATTACGTAATATCGTATATCGTTATATAGTATTACCATATATCGTATAGCGCTATATATTGTTACGTTATAACGTATAACGATATATAGTATTACCATATAACGTATAACGTTATATACTATTACGTAATAACGTATAACGTTATATAGAATTACCATCTAACGTATAACGTTATATAGTGTTACGTTATAACGTATAACGATATACAGTATTACCATATAACGTATAACGTTATATACTATTACGTAATAACGTATAACGATATATACTAGTACCATATAGCGTATAACCTTATATAGTGTTACGTTATAACGTATATCGTTATATAGCATTACCATATAACGTAAAACGATATATACTATTACGTAATATCGTATATCGTTATATAGTATTACCATATATCGTATAGCGCTATATATTGTTACGTTATAACGTATAACGATATATAGTATTACCATATAACGTATAACGTTATATACTATTACGTAATAACGTATAACGATATATAGTGTTACGATATAACGTATAACGATATATACTATTACGTAATAACGTATATCGTTATATAGTATTACCATATAACGTATAACGTTATATATTGTTACGTTATAACGTATAACGATATATACTATTACCATATAACGTATAACGTTATATAGTGATACGTTACATCGTATAACTTTATATAGTATTACCATATAACGTATAACGTTATATACTGTTACGTAATAACGTATATTGTTATATAGTATTACCATATAACGTATAACGTTATATATTGTTACGTTATAACGTATAACGATATACAGTATTACCATATAACGTATAACGTTATATATTGTTACGTTATAACGTATAACGATATACAGTATTACCATATAAAGTATAACATTATATACTATTACGTAATAACGTATAACGATATATACTAGTACCATATAGCGTATAACCTTATATAGTGTTACGTTATAACGTATATCGTTATATAGCATTACCATATAACGTAAAACGATATATACTGTTACGTAATATCGTATATCGTTATATAGTATTACCATATATCGTATAGCGCTATATATTGTTACGTTATAACGTATAACGATATATAGTATTACCATATAACGTATAACGTTATATACTATTACGTAATAACGTATAACGATATATAGTGTTACGATATAACGTATAACGATATATACTATTACGTAATAACGTATATCGTTATATAGTATTACCATATAACGTATAACGTTATATATTGTTACGTTATAACGTATAACGATATATACTATTACCATATAACGTATAACGTTATATAGTGATACGTTATATCGTATAACGTTATATAGTATTACCATATAACGTATAATGTTATATACTGTTACGTAATAACGTATATTGTTATATAGTATTACCATATAACGTATAACGTTATATATTGTTACGTTATAACGTATAACGATATACAGTATTACCATATAAAGTATAACATTATATACTATTACGTAATAACGTATATCGTTATATAGTATTACCATATAACGTATAACGTTATATATTGTTACGTTATAACGTATAACGATATATAGTATTACCATATAACGTATAACGTTATATACTATTACGTAATAACGTATAACGATATATAGTGTTACGATATAACGTATAACGATATATACTATTACGTAATAACGTATATCGTTATATAGTATTACCATATAACGTATAACGTTATATAGTGTTACGTTATATCGTATAACGATATATACTATTACGTAATAACGTATATCGCTATGTAGTATTACCATATAACGTATAACGTTATATATTGTTACGTTATAATGTAGAACGATATATACTATTACAATATAACGTATAACGATATATAGTGTTACGTTATAACGTATAACGTTATATAGCATTACCATATAACGTAAAACGATATATACTATTACGTAATAACGTATAACGTTATATAGTGTTACGTTATAACGTATAACGATATATAGTATTACCATATAACGTATAACGTTATATAGTGTTACGTTATAACGTACAACGTTATGTAGCATTACCATATATCGTAAAACGATATACAGTGTTACGTTATAACGTATAACGATATATACTATTACGTAATAACGTATATCGTTATATAGTATTACCATATAACGTATAACGTTATATATTGTTACGTTATAACGTATAACTATATATACTATTACCATATAACGTATAACGTTATATAGTATTACGTTATAACGTATAACGTTATGTAGCATTACCATATATCGTAAAACGATATACAGTGTTACGTTATAACGTATAACGATATATAGTATTACGTAATAACGTATATCGTTATATAGTATTACCATATAACGTATAACGTTATATAGTGTTACGTTATAACGTATAACGATATATACTATTACGTAATAACGTATAACGTTATATAGAATTACCATATAACGTATAACGTTATATAGTGTTACGTTATAACGTATAACGATATATAGTATTACCATATAACGTATAACGTTATATAGTGTTACGTTATAACGTATAACGATATATACTATTACGTAATAACGTATATCGTTATATAGTATTACCATATAACGTATAACGTTATATATTGTTACGTTATAACGTATGACGATATATACTATTACCATGTAACGTATAACGTTATATAGTTTTACGTTATAACGTATAAAGTTATATAGTTTTGCGTTATAACGTATAACGTTATATAGCATTACCATATAACGTAAAACGATATACGCTATTACGTAATAACGCATAACGTTATATAGAATTACCATATAACGTATAACGTTATATAGTGTTACGTTATAACGTATAACGATATATACTATTACGTAATAACGTATAACGTTATATAGTGTTACGTTATAACGTATAACGATATATACTATTACGTAATAACGTATATCGTTATATAGTATTACCATATAACGTATAACGTTATATATTGTTACGTTATAACGTGTAACGATATATACTATTACCATATGACGTATAACGTTATATAGTGTTACGTTATAACGTATAACGTTATGTAGCATTACCGTATATCGTAAAACGATATATAGTGTTACGTTATAACGTATAACGATATATACTATTACGTAATAACGTATATTGTTATATAGTATTACCATATAACGTATAACGTTATATATTGTTACGTTATAACGTATAACGATATATAGTATTACCATATAACGTATAACGTTATATAGTGTTACGTTATAACGTATAACGTTATGTAGCATTACCATATATCGTAAAACGATATATAGTGTTACGTTATAACGTATAACGATATATACTATTACGTAATAAGGTATAACGTTATATAGTGTTACGTTATAACGTATAACGATATATACTATTACGTAATAACGTATATCGTTATATAGTATTACCATATAACGTATAACGTTATATATTGTTACGTTATAAAGTATAACGATATATAGTATTACCATGTAACGTATAACGTTATATAGTTTTACGTTATAACGTATAACGTTATATAGTTTTGCGTTATAAGGTATAACGTTATATAGCATTACCATATAACGTAAAACTTTATATATTGTTACGTTATAACGTATAACGATATATACTACTACGTAATGACGTATATCGTTTTATACTATTACCATATAACGTATATATCGTTTTATACTATTACCATATAACGTATAACGTTATATATTGATACGTTATAACGTATAACGATATACAGTATTACCATATAACGTATAACGTTATATATTGTTACGTTATAACGTATAACGATATACAGTATTACCATATAAAGTATAACATTATATACTATTACGTAATAACGTATAACGATATATACTAGTACCATATAGCGTATAACCTTATATAGTGTTACGTTATAACGTATATCGTTATATAGCATTACCATATAACGTAAAACGATATATACTATTTCGCAATAACGTACATTGTTATATAGTATTACCATATAACGTATAACGTTATATATTGATACGTAATAACGTATAACGATATATATTATTACCATATAACGTATAACGTTATATGGTGTTACGTTATAACGTATAACGTTATATAGCATTACCATATAACGTAAAACGTTATATATTGTTACGTTATAACGTATAACGATATATAGTATTACCATATAACGTAAAACGATATATATAATTACGTAATAACGTATATTGTTATATAGTATTAACATATAACGTATAACGTTATATAGTGATACGTTATATCGTATAACGTTATATAGTATTACCATATAAAGTATAACATTATATACTATTACGTAATAACGTATAACGATATATACTAGTACCATATAGCGTATAACGTTATATTTTGTTACGTTATAACGTATAACGTTAGATAGCATTATCATATAACGTAAAACGATATATACTATTACGTAATAACGTATAACGTTATATAGAATTAGCATATAACGTATAACGTTATATAGTGTTACGTTATTACGTATAACGATATATACTATAACGTAATAACGTATATCGTTATATAGTATTACCATATAACGTATAACGTTATATATTGTTACGTTATAACGTATAACGATATACAGTATTACCATATAACGTATAACGTTATATATTGTTACGTTATAACGTATAACGATATACAGTATTACCATATAAAGTATAACATTATATACTATTACGTAATAACGTATAACGATATATACTAGTACCATATAGCGTATAACCTTATATAGTGTTACGTTATAACGTATATCGTTATATAGCATTACCATATAACGTAAAACGATATATACTATTTCGTAATAACGTATATTGTTATATAGTATTACCATATAACGTATAACGTTATATATTGTTACGTTATAACGTATAACGATATACAGTATTACCATATAACGTATAACGTTATATATTGTTACGTTATAACGTATAACGATATACAGTATTACCATATAACGTATAACGTTATATATTGTTACGTTATAACGTATAACGATATACAGTATTACCATATAAAGTATAACATTATATACTGTTACGTAATAACGTATAACGATATATACTAGTACCATATAGCGTATAACGTTATATTGTGTTACGTTATAACGTATAACGATATATAGTATTACCATATAACGTATAACGTTATATACTATTACGTAATAACGTATAACGATATATAGTGTTACGATATAACGTATAACGATATATACTATTACGTAATAACGTATATCGTTATATAGTATTACCATATAACGTATAACGTTATATATTGTTACGTTATAACGTATAACGATATATACTATTACCATATAACGTATAACGTTATATAGTGATACGTTATATCGTATAACGTTATATAGTATTACCATATAACGTATAATGTTATATACTGTTACGTAATAACGTATATTGTTATATAGTATTACCATATAACGTATAACGTTATATATTGTTACGTTATAACGTATAACGATATACAGTATTACCATATAAAGTATAACATTAAATACTATTACGTAATAACGTATATCGTTATATAGTATTACCATATAACGTATAACGTTATATATTGTTACGTTATAACGTATAACGATATATAGTATTACCATATAACGTATAACGTTATATACTATTACGTAATAACGTATAACGATATATAGTGTTACGATATAACGTATAACGATATATACTATTACGTAATAACGTATATCGTTATATAGTATTACCATATAACGTATAACGTTATATAGTGTTACGTTATATCGTATAACGATATATACTATTACGTAATAACGTATATCGCTATGTAGTATTACCATATAACGTATAACGTTATATATTGTTACGTTATAACGTAGAACGATATATACTATTACAATATAACGTATAACGTTATATAGTGTTACGTTATAACGTATAACGTTATATAGCATTACCATATAACGTAAAACGATATATACTATTACGTAATAACGTATAACGTTATAAAGTGTTACGTTATAACGTATAACGATATATAGTATTACCATATAACGTATAACGTTATATAGTGTTACGTTATAACGTACAACGTTATGTAGCATTACCATATATCGTAAAACGATATACAGTGTTACGTTATAACGTATAACGATATATACTATTACGTAATAACGTATATCGTTATATAGTATTACCATATAACGTATAACGTTATATATTGTTACGTTATAACGTATAACTATATATACTATTACCATATAACGTATAACGTTATATAGTATTACGTTATAACGTATAACGTTATGTAGCATTACCATATATCGTAAAACGATATACAGTGTTACGTTATAACGTATAACGATATATAGTATTACGTAATAACGTATATCGTTATATAGTATTACCATATAACGTATAACGTTATATAGTGTTACGTTATAACGTATAACGATATATACTATTACGTAATAACGTATAACGTTATATAGAATTACCATATAACGTATAACGTTATATAGTGTTACGTTATAACGTATAACGATATATAGTATTACCATATAACGTATAACGTTATATAGTGTTACGTTATAACGTATAACGATATATACTATTACGTAATAACGTATATCGTTATATAGTATTACCATATAACGTATAACGTTATATATTGTTACGTTATAACGTATAACGATATATACTATTACCATGTAACGTATAACGTTATATAGTTTTACGTTATAACGTATAAAGTTATATAGTTTTGCGTTATAACGTATAACGTTATATAGCATTACCATATAACGTAAAACGATATACGCTATTACGTAATAACGCATAACGTTATATAGAATTACCATATAACGTATAACGTTATATAGTGTTACGTTATAACGTATAACGATATATACTATTACGTAATAACGTATAACGTTATATAGTGTTACGTTATAACGTATAACGATATATACTATTACGTAATAACGTATATCGTTATATAGTATTACCATATAACGTATAACGTTATATATTGTTACGTTATAACGTGTAACGATATATACTATTACCATATGACGTATAACGTTATATCGTGTTACGTTATAACGTATAACGTTATGTAGCATTACCGTATATCGTAAAACGATATATAGTGTTACGTTATAACGTATAACGATATATACTATTACGTAATAACGTATATTGTTATATAGTATTACCATATAACGTATAACGTTATATATTGTTACGTTATAACGTATAACGATATATAGTATTACCATATAACGTATAACGTTATATAGTGTTACGTTATAACGTATAACGTTATGTAGCATTACCATATATCGTAAAACGATATATAGTGTTACGTTATAACGTATAACGATATATACTATTACGTAATAAGGTATAACGTTATATAGTGTTACGTTATAACGTATAACGATATATACTATTACGTAATAACGTATATCGTTATATAGTATTACCATATAACGTATAACGTTATATATTGTTACGTTATAAAGTATAACGATATATACTATTACTATGTAACGTATAACGTTATATAGTTTTACGTTATAACGTATAACGTTATATAGTTTTGCGTTATAAGGTATAACGTTATATAGCATTACCATATAACGTAAAACTTTATATATTGTTACGTTATAACGTATAACGATATATACTACTACGTAATGACGTATATCGTTTTATACTATTACCATATAACGTATAACGTTATATATTGATACGTTATAACGTATAACGATATACAGTATTACCATATAACGTATAACGTTATATATTGTTACGTTATAACGTATAACGATATACAGTATTACCATATAAAGTATAACATTATATACTATTACGTAATAACGTATAACGATATATACTAGTACCATATAGCGTATAACCTTATATAGTGTTACGTTATAACGTATATCGTTATATAGCATTACCATATAACGTAAAACGATATATACTATTTCGCAATAACGTACATTGTTATATAGTATTACCATATAACGTATAACGTTATATATTGATACGTAATAACGTATAACGATATATATTATTACCATATAACGTATAACGTTATATGGTGTTACGTTATAACGTATAACGTTATATAGCATTACCATATAACGTAAAACGTTATATATTGTTACGTTATAACGTATAACGGTATATAGTATTACCATATAACGTAAAACGATATATATAATTACGTAATAACGTATATTGTTATATAGTATTAACATATAACGTATAACGTTATATAGTGATACGTTATATCGTATAACGTTATATAGTATTACCATATAAAGTATAACATTATATACTATTACGTAATAACGTATAACGATATATACTAGTACCATATAGCGTATAACGTTATATTTTGTTACGTTATAACGTATAACGTTAGATAGCATTACCATATAACGTAAAACGATATATACTATTACGTAATAACGTATAACGTTATATAGAATTAGCATATAACGTATAACGTTATATAGTGTTACGTTATTACGTATAACGATATATACTATAACGTAATAACGTATATCGTTATATAGTATTACCATATAACGTATAACGTTATATATTGTTACGTTATAACGTATAACGATATACAGTATTACCATATAACGTATAAAGTTATATATTGTTACGTTATAACGTATAACGATATACAGTATTACCATATAAAGTATAACATTATATACTATTACGTAATAACGTATAACGATATATACTAGTACCATATAGCGTATAACCTTATATAGTGTTACGTTATAACGTATATCGTTATATAGCATTACCATATAACGTAAAACGATATATACTATTTCGTAATAACGTATATTGTTATATAGTATTACCATATAACGTATAACGTTATATATTGTTACGTTATAACGTATAACGATATACAGTATTACCATATAACGTATAACGTTATATATTGTTACGTTATAACGTATAACGATATACAGTATTACCATATAACGTATAAACGTTATATATTGTTACGTTATAACGTATAACGATATACAGTATTACCATATAAAGTATAACATTATATACTGTTACGTAATAACGTATAACGATATATACTAGTACCATATAGCGTATAACGTTATATTGTGTTACGTTATAACGTATAACGTTATATAGCATTACCATATAACGTAAAACGATATATACTATTACGTAATAACGTATAACGTTATATAGAATTAGCATATAACGTATAACGTTATATAGTGTTACGTTATTACGTATAACGATATATAGTATTACCATATAACGTATAACGTTATATAGTGTTACGTTATAACGTATAACGATATATACTATTACGTAATAACGTATATCGTTATATAGTATTACCATATAACGTACAACGTTATATAGTGATACGTTATATCGTATAACGTTATATAGTATTACCATATAGAGTATAACATTATATACTATTACGTAATAACGTATAACGATATATAGTATTACCATATAACATATAACGATATATAGTATTACCATATAACGTATAACATTATATACTATTACGTAATAACGTATTACGATATATACTATTACGTAATAACGTATATCGTTATATAGTATTACCATATTACGTATAACGTTATATAGTGTTACGTTATAACGTATAACGATATATACTATTTCTTAATAACGTATATTGTTATATAGTATTACCATATAACGTATAACGTTATATATTGATACGTTATAACGTATAACGATATGTACTATTACGTAATAACGCATATCGTTATATAGTATTACCATATAACGTATAACGTTATATATTGTTACGTTATAACGTATAACGATATATAGTATTACCATATAACGTATAACGTTATATAGTGTTACGTTATAACGTATAACGATATATACTATTACCATATAACGTATAACGTTATATAGTGTTACGTTATATCGTATAACGATATATACTATTACGTAATAACGTATATCGCTATGTAGTATTACCATATAACGTATAACGTTATATATTGTTACGTTATAACGTAGAACGATATATACTATTACAATATAACGTATAACGTTATATAGTGTTACGTTATAACGTATAACGTTATATAGCATTACCATATAACGTAAAACGATATATACTATTACGTAATAACGTATAACGTTATATAGTGTTACGTTATAACGTATAACGATATATAGTATTACCATATAACGTATAACGTTATATAGTGTTACGTTATAACGTACAACGTTATGTAGCATTACCATATATCGTAAAACGATATACAGTGTTACGTTATAACGTATAACGATATATACTATTACGTAATAACGTATATCGTTATATAGTATTACCATATAACGTATAACGTTATATATTGTTACGTTATAACGTATAACTATATATACTATTACCATATAACGTATAACGTTATATAGTATTACGTTATAACGTATAACGTTATGTAGCATTACCATATATCGTAAAACGATATACAGTGTTACGTTATAACGTATAACGATATATAGTATTACGTAATAACGTATATCGTTATATAGTATTACCATATAACGTATAACGTTATATAGTGTTACGTTATAACGTATAACGATATATACTATTACGTAATAACGTATAACGTTATATAGAATTACCATATAACGTATAACGTTATATAGTGTTACGCTATAACGTATAACGATATATAGTATTACCATATAACGTATAACGTTATATAGTGTTACGTTATAACGTATAACGATATATACTATTACGTAATAACGTATATCGTTATATAGTATTACCATATAACGTATAACGTTATATATTGTTACGTTATAACGTATAACGATATATACTATTACCATGTAACGTATAACGTTATATAGTTTTACGTTATAACGTATAAAGTTATATAGTTTTGCGTTATAACGTATAACGTTATATAGCATTACCATATAACGTAAAACGATATACGCTATTACGTAATAACGCATAACGTTATATAGAATTACCATATAACGTATAACGTTATATAGTGTTACGTTATAACGTATAACGATATATACTATTACGTAATAACGTATAACGTTATATAGTGTTACGTTATAACGTATAACGATATATACTATTACGTAATAACGTATATCGTTATATAGTATTACCATATAACGTATAACGTTATATATTGTTACGTTATAACGTGTAACGATATATACTATTACCATATGACGTATAACGTTATATAGTGTTACGTTATAACGTATAACGTTATGTAGCATTACCGTATATCGTAAAATGATATATAGTGTTACGTTATAACGTATAACGATATATACTATTACGTAATAACGTATATTGTTATATAGTATTACCATATAACGTATAACGTTATATATTGTTACGTTATAACGTATAACGATATATAGTATTACCATATAACGTATAACGTTATATAGTGTTACGTTATAACGTATAACGTTATGTAGCATTACCATATATCGTAAAACGATATATAGTGTTACGTTATAACGTATAACGATATATACTATTACGTAATAAGGTATAACGTTATATAGTGTTACGTTATAACGTATAAACGATATATACTATTACGTAATAACGTATATCGTTATATAGTATTACCATATAACGTATAACGTTATATATTGTTACGTTATAAAGTATAACGATATATACTATTACCATGTAACGTATAACGTTATATAGTTTTACGTTATAACGTATAACGTTATATAGTTTTGCGTTATAAGGTATAACGTTATATAGCATTACCATATAACGTAAAACTTTATATATTGTTACGTTATAACGTATAACGATATATACTACTACGTAATGACGTATATCGTTTTATACTATTACCATATAACGTATAACGTTATATATTGATACGTTATAACGTATAACGATATACAGTATTACCATATAACGTATAACGTTATATATTGATACGTTATAACGTATAACGATATACAGTATTACCATATAAAGTATAACATTATATACTATTACGTAATAACGTATAACGATATATACTAGTACCATATAGCGTATAACCTTATATAGTGTTACGTTATAACGTATATCGTTATATAGCATTACCATATAACGTAAAACGATATATACTATTTCGCAATAACGTACATTGTTATATAGTATTACCATATAACGTATAACGTTATATATTGATACGTAATAACGTATAACGATATATATTATTACCATATAACGTATAACGTTATATGGTGTTACGTTATAACGTATAACGTTATATAGCATTACCATATAACGTAAAACGTTATATATTGTTACGTTATAACGTATAACGATATATAGTATTACCATATAACGTAAAACGATATATATAATTACGTAATAACGTATATTGTTATATAGTATTAACATATAACGTATAACGTTATATAGTGATACGTTATATCGTATAACGTTATATAGTATTACCATATAAAGTATAACATTATATACTATTACGTAATAACGTATAACGATATATACTAGTACCATATAGCGTATAACGTTATATTTTGTTACGTTATAACGTATAACGTTAGATAGCATTACCATATAACGTAAAACGATATATACTATTACGTAATAACGTATAACGTTATATAGAATTAGCATATAACGTATAAGGTTATATAGTGTTACGATATAACGTATAACGATATATACTATTACGTAATAACGTATATCGTTATATAGTATTACCATATAACGTATAACGTTATATAGTGTTACGTTATATCGTATAACGATATATACTATTACGTAATAACGTATATCGCTATGTAGTATTACCATATAACGTATAACGTTATATATTGTTACGTTATAACGTAGAACGATATATACTATTACAATATAACGTATAACGTTATATAGTGTTACGTTATAACGTATAACGTTATATAGCATTACCATATAACGTAAAACGATATATATTATTACGTAATAACGTATAACGTTATATAGTGTTACGTTATAACGTATAACGATATATAGTATTACCATATAACGTATAACGTTATATAGTGTTACGTTATAACGTACAACGTTATGTAGCATTACCATATATCGTAAAACGATATACAGTGTTACGTTATAACGTATAACGATATATACTATTACGTAATAACGTATATCGTTATATAGTATTACCATGTAACGTATAACGTTATATATTGTTACGTTATAACGTATAACTATATATACTATTACCATATAACGTATAACGTTATATAGTATTACGTTATAACGTATAACGTTATGTAGCATTACCATATATCGTAAAACGATATACAGTGTTACGTTATAACGTATAACGATATATAGTATTACGTAATAACGTATATCGTTATATAGTATTACCATATAACGTATAACGTTATATAGTGTTACGTTATAACGTATAACGATATATACTATTACGTAATAACGTATAACGTTATATAGAATTACCATATAACGTATAACGTTATATAGTGTTACGTTATAACGTATAACGATATATAGTATTACCATATAACGTATAACGTTATATAGTGTTACGTTATAACGTATAACGATATATACTATTACGTAATAACGTATATCGTTATATAGTATTACCATATAACGTATAACGTTATATATTGTTACGTTATAACGTATAACGATATATACTATTACCATGTAACGTATAACGTTATATAGTTTTACGTTATAACGTATAAAGTTATATAGTTTTGCGTTATAACGTATAACGTTATATAGCATTACCATATAACGTAAAACGATATACGCTATTACGTAATAACGCATAACGTTATATAGAATTACCATATAACGTATAACGTTATATAGTGTTACGTTATAACGTATAACGATATATACTATTACGTAATAACGTATAACGTTATATAGTGTTACGTTAGAACGTATAACGATATATACTATTACGTAATAACGTATATCGTTATATAGTATTACCATATAACGTATAACGTTATATATTGTTACGTTATAACGTGTAACGATATATTACTATTACCATATGACGTATAACGTTATATAGTGTTACGTTATAACGTATAACGTTATGTAGCATTACCGTATATCGTAAAACGATATATAGTGTTACGTTATAACGTATAACGATATATACTATTACGTAATAACGTATATTGTTATATAGTATTACCATATAACGTATAACGTTATATATTGTTACGTTATAACGTATAACGATATATAGTATTACCATATAACGTATAACGTTATATAGTGTTACGTTATAACGTATAACGTTATGTAGCATTACCATATATCGTAAAACGATATATAGTGTTACGTTATAACGTATAACGATATATACTATTACGTAATAAGGTATAACGTTATATAGTGTTACGTTATAACGTATAACGATATATACTATTACGTAATAACGTATATCGTTATATAGTATTACCATATAACGTATAACGTTATATATTGTTACGTTATAAAGTATAACGATATATACTATTACCATGTAACGTATAACGTTATATAGTTTTACGTTATAACGTATAACGTTATATAGTTTTGCGTTATAAGGTATAACGTTATATAGCATTACCATATAACGTAAAACTTTATATATTGTTACGTTATAACGTATAACGATATATACTACTACGTAATGACGTATATCGTTTTATACTATTACCATATAACGTATAACGTTATATATTGATACGTTATAACGTATAACGATATACAGTATTACCATATAACGTATAACGTTATATATTGTTACGTTATAACGTATAACGATATACAGTATTACCATATAAAGTATAACATTATATACTATTACGTAATAACGTATAACGATATATACTAGTACCATATAGCGTATAACCTTATATAGTGTTACGTTATAACGTATATCGTTATATAGCATTACCATATAACGTAAAACGATATATACTATTTCGCAATAACGTACATTGTTATATAGTATTACCATATAACGTATAACGTTATATATTGATACGTAATAACGTATAACGATATATATTATTACCATATAACGTATAACGTTATATGGTGTTACGTTATAACGTATAACGTTATATAGCATTACCATATAACGTAAAACGTTATATATTGTTACGTTATAACGTATAACGATATATAGTATTACCATATAACGTAAAACGATATATATAATTACGTAATAACGTATATTGTTATATAGTATTAACATATAACGTATAACGTTATATAGTGATACGTTATATCGTATAACGTTATATAGTATTACCATATAAAGTATAACATTATATACTATTACGTAATAACGTATAACGATATATACTAGTACCATATAGCGTATAACGTTATATTTTGTTACGTTATAACGTATAACGTTAGATAGCATTACCATATAACGTAAAACGATATATACTATTACGTAATAACGTATAACGTTATATAGAATTAGCATATAACGTATAACGTTATATAGTGTTACGTTATTACGTATAACGATATATACTATAACGTAATAACGTATATCGTTATATAGTATTACCATATAACGTATAACGTTATATATTGTTACGTTATAACGTATAACGATATACAGTATTACCATATAACGTATAACGTTATATATTGTTACGTTATAACGTATAACGATATACAGTATTACCATATAAAGTATAACATTATATACTATTACGTAATAACGTATAACGATATATACTAGTACCATATAGCGTATAACCTTATATAGTGTTACGTTATAACGTATATCGTTATATAGCATTACCATATAACGTAAAACGATATATACTATTTCGTAATAACGTATATTGTTATATAGTATTACCATATAACGTATAACGTTATATATTGTTACGTTATAACGTATAACGATATACAGTATTACCATATAACGTATAACGTTATATATTGTTACGTTATAACGTATAACGATATACAGTATTACCATATAACGTATAACGTTATATATTGTTACGTTATAACGTATAACGATATACAGTATTACCTTATAAAGTATAACATTATATACTGTTACGTAATAACGTATAACGATATATACTAGTACCATATAGCGTATAACGTTATATTGTGTTACGTTATAACGTATAACGTTATATAGCATTACCATATAACGTAAAACGATATATACTATTACGTAATAACGTATAACGTTATATAGAATTAGCATATAACGTATAACGTTATATAGTGTTACGTTATTACGTATAACGATATATAGTATTACCATATAACGTATAACGTTATATAGTGTTACGTTATAACGTATAACGATATATACTATTACGTAATAACGTATATCGTTATATAGTATTACCATATAACGTACAACGTTATATAGTGATACGTTATATCGTATAACGTTATATAGTATTACCATATAGAGTATAACATTATATACTATTACGTAATAACGTATAACGATATATAGTATTACCATATAACATATAACGATATATAGTATTACCATATAACGTATAACATTATATACTATTACGTAATAACGTATTACGATATATACTATTACGTAATAACGTATATCGTTATATAGTATTACCATATTACGTATAACGTTATATAGTGTTACGTTATAACGTATAACGATATATACTATTTCTTAATAGCGTATATTGTTATATAGTATTACCATATAACGTATAACGTTATATATTGATACGTTATAACGTATAACGATATGTACTATTACGTAATAACGCATATCGTTATATAGTATTACCATATAACGTATAACGTTATATATTGTTACGTTATAACGTATAACGATATATAGTATTACCATATAACGTATAACGTTATATAGTGTTACGTTATAACGTATAACGATATATACTATTACCATATAACGTATAACGTTATATATTGTTACGTTATAACGTATAACGATATATACTATTACCATATAACGTATAACGTTATATACTGTTACGTTATAACGTATAAGGTGATATAGCATTACCATATAACGTAAAACGATATATATTATTACGTAACAACGTATAACGTTATATAGAATTACCATATAACGTATAACGTTATATAGTGTTACGTTATAACGTATAACGGTATATACTATTACGTAATAACGTATATCGTTATATAGTATTACCATATAACGTATAACGTTATATATTGTTACGCTATAACGTATAACGATATACAGTATTACCATATAACGTATAACGTTATATAGTGTTACGTTATAACGTATAACGATATATACTATTACGTTATAACGTATAACGATATATACTATTACGTAATAACGTATAACGTTATATAGTGTTAAGTTATAACGTATAACGATATATACTATTACGTAATAACGTATATCGTTATATAGTATTACCATATAACCTATAACGTTATATATTGTTACGTTATAACGTATAACGATATATAGTATTACCATATAACGTATAACGTTATATACTGTTACGGTATAACGTATAACGTTATATAGCATTACCATATATCGTAAAACGATATATAGTGTTACGTTATAACGTATAACGATATATAGTATTACCATATAACGTATAACGTTATATAGTGTTACGTTATAACGTATGACGATATATACTATTACGTAATAACGTATAACGTTATATAGTATTTCCATATAACGTATAACGTTATATATTGTTACGTTATAACGTATAACGATATATAGTATTACCATATAACGTAAAACGATATATACTATTACGTAATAACGTATACTGTTATATAGTATTACCATATAACGTATAACGTTATATAGTGATACGTTATATCGTATAACGTTATATAGTACTACCATATAAGGTATAACACTATATTCTATTACGTAATAACGTATAACGATATATACTATTACGTAATAACGTATATCGTTATATAGTATTACCATATAACGTATAACGTTATATATTGTTACGTTATAACGTATAACGATATATACTATTACCATATAACGTATAACGTTACATACTGTTACGTTATAACGTATAACGTTATATAGCATTACCATATATAGTATAACATTATATACTATTACGTAATAACGTATAACGATATATACTATTACGTAATATCGTATATCGTTATATAGTATTACCATATATCGTATAGCGCTATATATTGTTACGTTATAACGTATAACGATATATAGTATTACCATATAACGTATAACGTTATATACTATTACGTAATAACGTATAACGATATATAGTGTTACGATATAACGTATAACGATATATACTATTACGTAATAACGTATATCGTTATATAGTATTACCATATAACGTATAACGTTATATATTGTTACGTTATAACGTATAACGATATATACTATTACCATATAACGTATAACGTTATATAGTGATACGTTATATCGTATAACGTTATATAGTATTACCATATAACGTATAACGTTATATACTGTTACGTAATAACGTATATTGTTATATAGTATTACCATATAACGTATAACGTTATATATTGTTACGTTATAACGTATAACGATATACAGTATTACCATATAACGTATAACGTTATATATTGTTACGTTATAACGTATAACGATATACAGTATTACCATATAAAGTATAACATTATATACTATTACGTAATAACGTATAACGATATATACTAGTACCATATAGCGTATAACCTTATATAGTGTTACGTTATAACGTATATCGTTATATAGCATTACCATATAACGTAAAACGATATATACTGTTACGTAATATCGTATATCGTTATATAGTATTACCATATATCGTATAGCGCTATATATTGTTACGTTATAACGTATAACGATATATAGTATTACCATATAACGTATAACGTTATATACTATTACGTAATAACGTATAACGATATATAGTGTTACGATATAACGTATAACGATATATACTATTACGTAATAACGTATATCGTTATATAGTATTACCATATAACGTATAACGTTATATATTGTTACGTTATAACGTATAACGATATATACTATTACCATATAACGTATAACGTTATATAGTGATACGTTATATCGTATAACGTTATATAGTATTACCATATAACGTATAACGTTATATACTGTTACGTAATAACGTATATTGTTATATAGTATTACCATATAACGTATAACGTTATATATTGTTACGTTATAACGTATAACGATATACAGTATTACCATATAAAGTATAACATTATATACTATTACGTAATAACGTATATCGTTATATAGTATTACCATATAACGTATAACGTTATATATTGTTACGTTATAACGTATAACGATATATAGTATTACCATATAACGTAAAACGATATATATAATTACGTAATAACGTATATTGTTATATAGTATTAACATATAACGTATAACGTTATATAGTGATACGTTATATCGTATAACGTTATATAGCATTACCATATAACGTAAAACGATATATACTATTACGTAATAACGTATATTGTTATATAGTATTACCATATAACGTATAACGTTATATATTGTTACGTTATAACGTATAACGATGTATAGTATTACCATATAACGTATAACGTTATATAGTGTTACGTTATAACGTATAACGTTATGTAGCATTACCATATATCGTAAAACGATATATAGTGTTACGTTATATCGTAAAACGATATATAGTGTTACGTCACAACGTATAACGATATAAACTATTACGTAATAACGTATAACGATATATAGTGTTACGATATAACGTATAACGATATATACTATTACGTAATAACGTATATCGTTATATAGTATTACCATATAACGTATAACGTTATATATTGTTACGTTATAACGTATAACGATATATACTGTTACCATATAACGTATAACGTTATATAGTGTTACGTTATAACGTATAACGATATATACTATTACCATATAACGTATAACGTTATATACTGTTACGTTATAACGTATAACGTTATATAGCATTACCATATAACGTAAAACGATATATACTATTACGTAACAACGTATAACGTTATATAGAATTACCATATAACGTAAAACGTTATATATTGTTACGTTATAACGTATAACGACATATAGTATTACTATATAACGTATAACGTTATATAGTGTTACGTTATAACGTATAACGATATATACTATTACGTAATAACGTATATCGTTATATAGTATTACCATATAACGTATAACGTTATATATTGTTACGTTATAACGTATAACGATATATACTATTACCATATAACGTATAACGTTATATAGTATTACGTTATAACGTATAACGTTATGTAGCATTACCATATATCGTAAAACGATATACAGTGTTACGTTATAACGTAAAACGATATACGCTATTACGTAATAACGCATAACGTTATATAGAATTACCATATAACGAATAACGTTATATAGTGTTACGTTATAACGTATAACGATATATACTATTACGTAATAACGTATAACGTTATATAGTGTTACGTTATAACGTATAACGATATATACTATTACGTAATAACGTATATCGTTATATAGTATTACCATATAACGTATAACGTTATATATTGTTACGTTATAACGTGTAACGATATATACTATTACCATATAACGTATAACGTTATATAGTGTTACGTTAAAACGTATAACGTTATGTAGCATTACCGTATATCGTAAAACGATATATAGTGTTACGTTATAACGTATAACGATATATACTATTACGTAATAACGTATATTGTTATATAGTATTACCATATAACGTATAACGTTATATATTGTTACGTTATAACGTATAACGATATATAGTATTACCATATAACGTATAACGTTATATAGTGTTACGTTATAACGTATAACGTTATGTAGCATTACCATATATCGTAAAACGATATATAGTGTTACGTTATAACGTATAACGATATATACTATTACGTAATAAGGTATAACGTTATATAGTGTTACGTTATAACGTATAACGATATATACTATTACGTAATAACGTATATCGTTATATAGTATTACCATATAACGTATAACGGTATATATTGTTACGTTATAAAGTATAACGATATATACTATTACCATGTAACGTATAACGTTATATAGTTTTACGTTATAACGTATAACGTTATATAGTTTTGCGTTATAAGGTATAACGTTATATAGCATTACCATATAACGTAAAACGTTATATATTGTTACGTTATAACGTATAACGACATATAGTATTACTATATAACGTATGACGTTATATAGTGTTACGTTATATCGTATAACGTTATGTAGCATTACCATATATCGTAAAGCGATATATACTATTACGTAATAACGTACATCGTTATATAGTATTACCATATTACGTATAACGTTATATAGTGTTACGTTATAACGTATAACGATATATACTACTACGTAATAACGTATATCATTATATACTATTACCATATAACGTATAACGTTATATAGTGTTACGTTATTACGTATAACGATATATACTATAACGTAATAACGTATATCGTTATATAGTATTACCATATAACGTATAACGTTATATAGTGTTACGTTATAAGGTATATCGTTATATAGCATTACCATGTAACGTAAAACGATATATACTATTTCGTAATAACGCATATTGTTATATAGTATTACCATATAACGTATAACGTTATATATTGTTACGTTATAACGTATAACGATATACAGTATTACCATATAACGTATAACGTTATATATTATTACGTTATAACGTATAACGATATACAGTATTACCATATAACGTATAACGTTATATATTGTTACGTTATAACGTATAACGATATACAGTATTACCATATAACGTATAACGTTATATATTATTACGTTATAACGTATAACGATATACAGTATTACCATATAACGTATAACGTTATATATTGTTACGTTATAACGTATAACGATATACAGTATTACCATATAAAGTATAACATTATATACTGTTACGTAATAACGTATAACGATATATACTAGTACCATATAGCGTATAACCTTATATAGTGTTACGTTATAACGTATATCGTTATATAGCATTGCCATATAACGTAAAACGATATATACTATTTCGTAATAACGTATATTGTTATATAGTATTACCATATAACGTATAACATTATATACTGTTACGTAATAACGTATAACGATATATACTAGTACCATATAGCGTATAACGTTATATTGTGTTACGTTCTAACGTATAACGTTATATAGCATTACCATATAACGTAAAACGATATATACTATTATGTCATAACGTATAACGTTATATAGAATTAGCATATAACGTATAACGTTATATAGAATTAGCATATAACGTATAACGTTATATAGTGTTACGTTATTACGTATAACGATATATACTATAACGTAATAACGTATATTGTTATATAGTATTACCATATAACGTATAACGTTATATATTGTTACGTTATAACGTATAACGATATATAGTATTACCATATAACGTATAACGTTATATAGTGTTACGTTATAACGTATAACGATATACAGTATTACCATATAACGTATAACCTTATATAGTGTTACGTTATAACGTATATCGTTATATAGCATTACCATATAACGTAAAACGATATATACTATTTCGTAATAACGTATATTGTTATATAGTATTACCATATAACGTATAACGTTATATAGTGTTACGTTATAACGTATAACGATATATACTATTACGTAATAACGTATAACGTTATATAGTATTTCCATATAACGTATAACGTTATATATTGTTACGTTATAACGTATAACGATATATAGTATTACCATATAACGTATAACGTTATATATTGTTACGTTATAACGTATAACGATATACAGTATTACCATATAACGTATAACCTTATATAGTGTTACGTTATAACGTATAACGATATATAGTATTACCATATAACGTATAACGTTATATATTGTTACGTTATAACGTATATCGTTATATAGTATTACCATATAACGTACAACGTTATATAGTGATACGTTATATCGTATAACGTTATGTAGTATTACCATATAAAGTATAACATTATATACTATTACGTAGTAACGTATAACGATATATACTATTACGTAATAACGTATATCGTTATATAGTATTACCATATTACGTATAACGTTATATAGTGTTACGTTATAACGTATAACGATATATACTATTTCTTAATAACGTATATTGTTATATAGTATTACCATATAACGTATAACGTTATATATTGATACGTTATAACGTATAACGATATATAGTATTACCATATAACGTATAACGTTATATAGTGTTACGTTATAACGTATAACGATATATACTATTACCATATAACGTATAACGTTATATATTGTTACGTTATAACGTATAACGATATATACTATTACCATATAACGTATAACGTTATATACTGTTACGTTATAACGTATAACGTTATATAGCATTACCATATAACGTAAAACGATATATACTATTACGTAACAACGTATAACGTTATATAGAATTACCATATAACGTATAACGTTATATAGTGTTACGTTATAACGTATAACGGTATATTACTATTACGTAATAACGTATAACGTTATATAGTGTTAAGTTATAACGTATAACGATATATATTGTTACGCTATAACGTATAACGATATACAGTATTACCATATAACGTATAATGTTATATAGAATTACCATATAACGTATAACGTTATATAGAATTACCATATAACGTATAACGTTATATAGTGTTACGTTATAACGTATAACGGTATATACTATTACGTAATAACGTATATCGTTATATAGTATTACCATATAACGTATAACGTTATATACTGTTACGCTATAACGTATAACGATATACAGTATTACCATATAACGTATAACGTTATATAGTGTTACGTTATAACGTATAACGATATATACTATTACGTTATAACGTATAACGATATATACTATTACGTAATAACGTATAACGTTATATAGTGTTAAGTTATAACGTATAACGATATATACTATTACGTAATAACGTATACTGTTATATAGTATTACCATATAACGTATAACGTTATATAGTGATACGTTATATCGTATAACGTTATATAGTATTACCATATAAGGTATAAAACTATATACTATTACGTAATAACGTATAACGATATATACTATTACGTAATAACGTATATCGTTATATTGTATTACCATATAAAGTATAACGTTATATATTGTTACGTTATAACGTATAACGATATATACTATTATCATATAACGTATAACGTTATATAGCATTACCATATATAGTATAACATTATATACTATTACGTAATAACGTATAACGATATATACTATTACGTTATAACGTATAACGATATATAGTATTACCATATAACGTATAACGTTATATACTATTACGTAATAACGTATAACGTTATATAGAATTACCATATAACGTATAACGTTTTATAGTGTTACGTTATAACGTATAACGATATATACTATTACGTAACAACGTATAACGTTATATAGAATTACCATATAACGTATAACGTTATATAGTGTTACGTTATAACGTATAACGATATATACTATTACGTAATAACGCATATCGTTATATAGTATTACCATATAACGTATAACGTTATATATTGTTACGTTATAACGTATAACGATATATAGTATTACCATATATCGTATAACGTTATGTAGCATTACCATGTATCGTAAAAAGATATATAGTGTTACGTTATAACGTATAACGATATATACTATTACGTAATAACGTATATCGTTATATAGTATTACCATATAAAGTATAATGTTATATAGTGTTACGTTATAACGTATAACGTTATGTAGCATTACCATATACCGTAAAACGATATATAGTGTTACGTTATAACGTATAACGATATATACTATTACGTAATAACGTATATCGTTATATAGTATTACCATATAGAGTATAACGTTATATATTGTTACGTTATAACGTATAACGTTATAAAGTATTACCATATAACGTATAACGACATATAGTGTTACGTTATAAAGTATAACGATATATACTATTATCATATAACGTATAACGATATATACTATTACGTAACAACGTATAACGATATATAGTGTTACTTTATAACGTATAACGATATATACTATTACGTAATAACGTATATCGTTATATAGTATTACCATATAAAGTATAACGTTATATAGTGTTACGTTATAACGTATAACGTTATGTAGCATTACCATATATCGTAAAACGATATATAGTGTTACGTTATATCGTAAAACGATATATAGTGTTACGTTATAACGTATAACGATATATACTATTACGTAATAACGTATAACGATATATAGTGTTACGTTATAACGTATAACGATATATACTATTACGTAATAACGTATAACGATATATACTATTACGTAATAACGTATAACGTTATATAGTGTTAAGTTATAACGTATAACGAATATCTATTATTACGTAATAACGTATATCGTTATATAGTATTACCATATAACGTATAACGTTATATATTGTTACGTTATAACGTATAACGATATATAGTATTACCATATAACGTATAACGTTATATACTGTTACGGTATAACGTATAACGTTATATAGCATTACCATATATCGTAAAACGATATATAGTGTTACGTTATAACGTATAACGATATATAGTATTACCATATAACGTATAACGTTATATAGTGTTACGTTATAACGTATAACGGTATATACTATTACGTGATAACGTATATCGTTATATAGTATTACCATATAACGTATAACGTTATATATTGTTACGTTATAACGTATATCGTTATATAGAATTACCATATAACGTATAACGTTATATAGTGTTACGTTATAACGTATAACGATATATACTATTACCATATAACGTATAAGGTTATATATTGTTACGTTATAACGTATAACGATATATACTATTACCATATAACGTATAACGTTATATACTGTTACGTTATAACGTATAACGTTATATAGCATTACCATATAACGTAAAACGATATATACTATTACGTAACAACGTATAACGTTATATAGAATTACCATATAACGTATATCGTTATATAGTATTACCATTTAACGTATAACGTTATATATTGTTACGTTATAACGTATAACGATATATACTATTATCATATAACGTATAACGTTACATACTGTTACGTTATAACGTATAACGTTATATAGCATTACCATGTATCGTAAAACGATATATAGTGTTACGTTATAACGTATAACGATATATACTATTACGTAATAACGCATATCGTTATATAGTATTACCATATAACGTATAACGTTATATATTGTTACGTTATAACGTATAACGATATATAGTATTACCATATAACGTATAACGTTATATAGTGTTACGTTATAACGTATAACGTTATGTAGCATTACCATGTATCGTAAAACGATATATAGTGTTACGTTATAACGTATAACGATATATACTATTACGTAATAACGTATATCGTTATATAGTATTACCATATAAAGTATAATGTTATATAGTGTTACGTTATAACGTATAACGTTATGTAGCATTACCATATACCGTAAAACGATATATAGTGTTACGTTATAACGTATAACGATATATACTATTACGTAATAACGTATATCGTTATATAGCATTACCATATAAAGTATAACGTTATATATTGTTACGTTATAACGTATAACGTTATAAAGTATTACCATATAACGTATAACGATATATAGTGTTACGTTATAACGTATAACGATATATACTATTACGTAATGACGTATATCGTTATATAGTATTACCATCTAACGTATAACGTTATATATTGTTACGTTATAACGTATAACGATATATAGTATTACCATATAACGTATAACGTTATATAGTGTTACGTTATAACGTATAACGTTATATAGTGTTACGTTATAACGTATAACGTTATATAGCATTACCATATAACGTAAAACGATATATACTATTACGTAACAACGTATAACGATATATAGTGTTACTTTATAACGTATAACGATATATACTATTACGTAATAACGTATATCGTTATATAGTATTACCATATAACGTATAACGTTATATAGTGTTACGTTATAACGTATAACGTTATGTAGCATTACCATATATCGTAAAACGATATATAGTGTTACGTTATATCGTAAAACGATATATAGTGTTACGTTATAACGTATAACGATATATACTATTACGTAATAACGTATAACGATATATAGTGTTACGTTATAACGTATAACGTTATATAGCATTACCATATAACGTAAAACGATATATACTATTACGTAATAACGTATAACGTTATATAGAATTACCACATAACGTATAACGTTATATAGTGTTACGTTATAACGTATAACGATATATACTATTACCATATAACGTATAACGTTATATAGTGTTAAGTTATAACGTATAACGTTATATAGCATTACCATATAACGTAAAACGATATATACTATTACGTAATAACGTATAACGTTATATAGAATTACCACATAACGTATGACGTTATATAGTGTTACGTTATAACGTATAACGATATATACTATTACCATATAACGTATAACGTTATATATTGTTACGTTATAACGTATAACGATATATACTATTACCATATAACGTATAACGTTATATACTGTTACGTTATAACGTATAACGTTATATACTGTTACGTTATAACGTATAACGTTATATAGCATTACCATATAACGTAAAACGATATATACTATTACGTAATAACGTATAACGTTATATAGAATTACCACATAACGTATAACGTTATATAGTGTTACGTTATAACGTATAACGATATATACTATTACCATATAACGTATAACGTTATATATTGTTACGTTATAACGTATAACGATATATACTATTACCATATAACGTAAAACGATATATACTATTACGTAATAACGTATAACGTTATATAGAATTACCACATAACGTATAACGTTATATAGTGTTACGTTATAACGTATAACGATATATAGTATTACCATATAACGTATAACGTTATATAGTGTTACGTTATAACGTATAACGTTATGTAGCATTACCATGTATCGTAAAACGATATATAGTGTTACGTTATAACGTATAACGATATATACTATTACGTAATAACGTATATCGTTATATAGTATTACCATATAAAGTATAATGTTATATAGTATTACGTTATAACGTATAACGTTATGTAGCATTACCATATACCGTAAAACGATATATAGTGTTACGTTATAACGTATAACGATATATACTATTACGTAATAACGTATATCGTTATATAGTATTACCATATAAAGTACAACATTATATATTGTTACGTTATAACGTATAACGTTATAAAGTATTACCATATAACGTATAACGATATATAGTGTTTCGTTATAACGTATAACGATATATACTATTACGTAATGACGTATATCGTTATATAGTATTACCATCTAACGTATAACGTTATATATTGTTACGTTATAACGTATAACGATATATAGTATTACCATATAACGTATAACGTTATATAGTGTTACGTTATAACGTATAACGATATATACTATTACGTAATAACGTATATCGTTATATAGTATTACCATATAACGTACAACGTTATATAGTGATACGTTATATCGTATAACGTTATATAGTATTACCATATAAAGTATAACATTATATACTATTACGTAATAACGTATATCGTTATATAGTATTTCCATATAACCTATAACGTTATATAGTTTTGCGTTATAACGTATAACGTTATATAGTTTTGCGTTATAACGTATAACGTTATATAGTTTTGCGTTATAACGTATAACGTTATATAGCATTACCATATAACGTAAAACGATATATACTATTACGTTATAACTTATAACGATATATATCATTACCATATAACGTATAACGTTATATAGTGTTACGTTATAACGTATAACGATATATACTATTACGTAATAACGTATATCGTTATATAGCATTACCATATAAGGTAAAACGATATGTACTATTTCGTAATAACGTATATTGTTATATAGTATTACCATATAACGTATAACGTTATATATTGATACGTTATAACGTATAACGATATATAGTATTACCATATAACGTATAACGTTATATAGTGTTACGTTATAACGTATTACGATATATACTATTACGTAATAACGTATATCGTTATATAGTATTTCCATATAACGTATAACGTTATATATTGTTACGTTATAACGTATAACGATATATAGTATTACCATATAACGTAAAACGATATATACTATTACGTAATAACGTATATTGTTATATAGTATTACCATATAACGTATAACGTTATATAGTGTTACGTTATAACGTATAACGATATATACTATTACGTAATAACGTATATCGTTATATAGTATTACCATATAACGTACAACGTTATATAGTGATACGTTATATCGTATAACGTTATATAGTATTACCATATAAAGTATAACATTATATACTATTACGTAATAACGTATATCGTTATATAGTATTTCCATATAACCTATAACGTTATATAGTTTTGCGTTATAACGTATAACGTTATATAGTTTTGCGTTATAACGTATAACGTTATATAGCATTACCATATAACGTAAAACGATATATACTATTACGTTATAACGTATAACGATATATAGTATTACCATATAACGTAAAACGATATATACTATTACGTAATAACGTATATTGTTATATAGTATTACCATATAACGTATAACGTTATATAGTGATACGTTATATCGTATAACGTTATATAGTATTACCATATAAGGTATAACATTATATACTATTACGTAATAACGTATATTGTTATATAGTATTACCATATAACGTATAACGTTATATATTGTTACGTTATAACGTATAACGATATATAGCATTACCATATAACGTATAACGTTATATAGTGTTACGTTATAACGTATAACGATATATACTATTATCATATAACGTATAACGTTATATAGTGTTTCGTTATAACGTATAACGTTATATAGCATTACCATATAACGTATAACGTTATATATTGTTACGTTATAACGTATAACGATATATACTATTACCATATAACGTATAACGTTATATACTGTTGCGTTATAACGTATAACGATATATAGTATTACCATATAACGTATAACGTTATAGAGTGTTACGCTATAACGTATAACGATATATACTATTACGTAATAATGTATAACGTTATATAGTATTTCCGTATAACGTATAACGTTATATATAATTACGTTATAACGTATATCGTTATATAGTATTTCCATATAACGTATAACGTTATATATTGTTACGTTATAACGTATAACGATATATAGTATAACCATATAACGTAAAACGATATATACTATTACGCAATAACGTATATTGTTATATAGTATTACCATATAACGTATAACGTTATATATTGTTACGTTATAACGTATAACGATATATAGCATTACCATATAACGTATAACGTTATATAGTGTTACGTTATAACGTATAACGATATATACTATTACGTAATAACGTATAACGTTATATAGTATTTCCATATAACGTATAACTTTATATATTGTTACGTTATAACGTATAACGATATATAGTATTACCATATAACGTAAAACGATATATACTATTACGTAATAACGTATACTGTTATATAGTATTACCATATAACGTATAACGTTATATAGTGATACGTTATATCGTATAACGTTATATAGTATTACCATATAAGGTATAACATTATATACTATTACGTAATAACGTATAACGATATATACTATTACGTAATAACGTATATCGCTATATAGTATTACCATATAACGTGTAACGTTATATATTGTTACGTTATAACGTATAACGATATATACTATTATCATATAACGTATAACGTTATATAGTGTTACGTTATAACGTATAACGTTATATAGCATTACCATATAACGTATAACGTTATATATTGTTACGTTATAACGTATAACGATATATACTATTACCATATAACGTATAACGTTATATACTGTTGCGTTATAACGTATAACGTTATATAGCATTACCATATAACGTAAAACGATATATACTAGTACGTAATAACGTATAACGTTATATAGTATTACCATATAGCGTATAACGTTATATAGTATTACCATATATAGTATAACATTATATACTTATTACGTAATAACGTATAACGATATATACTATTACGTAATATCGTATATCGTTGTATAGTATTACCATATATCGTATAGCGCTATATATTGTTACGTTATAACGTATAACGATATATAGTATTACCATATATCGTATAACGTTATATACTATTACGTAATAACGTATAACGTTATATAGAATTACCATATAACGTGTAACGTTATATAGTGTTACGTTATAACGTATAACGATATATACTATTACGTAATAACGTATAACGTTATATAGAATTACCATATAATGTATAACGTTATATAGTGTTACGTTATAACGTATAACGATATATACTATTACGTAATAACGCATATCGTTATATAGTATTACCATATAACGTTTAACGTTATATATTGTTACGTTATAACGTATAACGATATATAGTATTACCATATAACGTATAACGTTATATAGTGTTACGTTATAACGTATAACGTTATGTAGCATTACCATATATCGTAAAACGATATATAGTGTTACGTTATAACGAATAACGATATATACTATTACGTAGTAACGTATATCGTTATATAGTATTACCATATAACGTATAACGTTATATAGTGATACGTTATAACGTATAACGTTATATAGTATTACCATATAAAGTATAACATTATATACTATTATGTAATAACGTATAGCGATATATACTATTACGTAATATCGTATATCGTCATATAGTATTACCATATAACGTATAACGTTATATATTGTTACGTTATAACGTAAAACGATATATACTATTACCATATAACGTATAACGTTATATACTGTTACGTTATAACGTATAACGTTATATAGCATTACCATATAACGTAAAACGATATATACTATTACGTAACAACGTATAACGTTATATAGAATTACCATATAACGTATATCGTTATATAGAATTACCATATAACGTATAACGTTATATAGTGTTACGTTATAACGTATAACGGTATATACTATTACGTAATAACGTATAACGTTATATATTGTTACGTTATAACGTATAACGATATATACTATTACCATATAACGTATAACGTTATATACTGTTACGTTATAACGTATAACGTTATATAGCACTACCATATAACGTAAAACGATATATACTATTACGTAACAACGTATAACGTTATATAGAATTACCATATAACGTTTTTCGTTATATAGAATTACCATATAACGTATAACGTTATATAGTGTTACGTTATAACGTATAACGATATATAGTGTTACCATATAACGTATAACGTTATATAGTGTTACGTTATAACGTATAACGATATATACTATTACCATATAACGTATAACGTTATATATTGTTACGTTATAACGTATAACGATATATACTATTACCATATAACGTATAACGTTATATACTGTTACGTTATAACGTATAACGTTATATAGCATTACCATATAACGTAAAACGATATATACTATTACGTAACAACGTATAACGTTATATAGAATTACCATATAACGTATATCGTTATATAGAATTACCATATAACGTATAACGTTATATAGTGTTACGTTATAACGTATAACGGTATATACTATTACGTAATAACGTATAACGTTATATATTGTTACGTTATAACGTATAACGATATATACTATTACCATATAACGTAAAACGATATATACTATTACGTAATAACGTATAACGTTATATAGAATTACCACATAACGTATAACGTTATATAGTGTTACGTTATAACGTATAACGATATATAGTATTACCATATAACGTATAACGTTATATAGTGTTACGTTATAACGTATAACGTTATGTAGCATTACCATGTATCGTAAAACGATATATAGTGTTACGTTATAACGTATAACGATATATACTATTACGTAATAACGTATATCGTTATATAGTATTACCATATAAAGTATAATGTTATATAGTATTACGTTATAACGTATAACGTTATGTAGCATTACCATATACCGTAAAACGATATATAGTGTTACGTTATAACGTATAACGATATATACTATTACGTAATAACGTATATCGTTATATAGTATTACCATATAAAGTATAACGTTATATATTGTTACGTTATAACGTATAACGTTATAAAGTATTACCATATAACGTATAACGATATATAGTGTTTCGTTATAACGTATAACGATATATACTATTACGTAATGACGTATATCGTTATATAGTATTACCATCTAACGTATAACGTTATATATTGTTACGTTATAACGTATAACGATATATAGTATTACCATATAACGTATAACGTTATATAGTGTTACGTTATAACGTATAACGATATATACTATTACGTAATAACGTATATCGTTATATAGTATTACCATATAACGTACAACGTTATATAGTGATACGTTATATCGTATAACGTTATATAGTATTACCATATAAAGTATAACATTATATACTATTACGTAATAACGTATATCGTTATATAGTATTTCCATATAACCTATAACGTTATATAGTTTTGCGTTATAACGTATAACGTTATATAGTTTTGCGTTATAACGTATAACGTTATATAGTTTTGCGTTATAACGTATAACGTTATATAGCATTACCATATAACGTAAAACGATATATACTATTACGTTATAACTTATAACGATATATATCATTACCATATAACGTATAACGTTATATAGTGTTACGTTATAACGTATAACGATATATACTATTACGTAATAACGTATATCGTTATATAGCATTACCATATAATGTATAACGTTATATAGTGTTACGTTATAACGTATAACGATATATACTATTACGTAATAACGCATATCGTTATATAGTATTACCATATAACGTTTAACGTTATATATTGTTACGTTATAACGTATAACGATATATAGTATTACCATATAACGTATAACGTTATATAGTGTTACGTTATAACGTATAACGTTATGTAGCATTACCATATATCGTAAAACGATATATAGTGTTACGTTATAACGAATAACGATATATACTATTACGTAGTAACGTATATCGTTATATAGTATTACCATATAACGTATAACGTTATATAGTGATACGTTATAACGTATAACGTTATATAGTATTACCATATAAAGTATAACATTATATACTATTATGTAATAACGTATAGCGATATATACTATTACGTAATATCGTATATCGTCATATAGTATTACCATATAACGTATAACGTTATATATTGTTACGTTATAACGTAAAACGATATATACTATTACCATATAACGTATAACGTTATATACTGTTACGTTATAACGTATAACGTTATATAGCATTACCATATAACGTAAAACGATATATACTATTACGTAACAACGTATAACGTTATATAGAATTACCATATAACGTATATCGTTATATAGAATTACCATATAACGTATAACGTTATATAGTGTTACGTTATAACGTATAACGGTATATACTATTACGTAATAACGTATAACGTTATATATTGTTACGTTATAACGTATAACGATATATACTATTACCATATAACGTATAACGTTATATACTGTTACGTTATAACGTATAACGTTATATAGCACTACCATATAACGTAAAACGATATATACTATTACGTAACAACGTATAACGTTATATAGAATTACCATATAACGTTTTTCGTTATATAGAATTACCATATAACGTATAACGTTATATAGTGTTACGTTATAACGTATAACGATATATAGTGTTACCATATAACGTATAACGTTATATAGTGTTACGTTATAACGTATAACGATATATACTATTACCATATAACGTATAACGTTATATATTGTTACGTTATAACGTATAACGATATATACTATTACCATATAACGTATAACGTTATATACTGTTACGTTATAACGTATAACGTTATATAGCATTACCATATAACGTAAAACGATATATACTATTACGTAACAACGTATAACGTTATATAGAATTACCATATAACGTATATCGTTATATAGAATTACCATATAACGTATAACGTTATATAGTGTTACGTTATAACGTATAACGGTATATACTATTACGTAATAACGTATAACGTTATATATTGTTACGTTATAACGTATAACGATATATACTATTACCATATAACGTATAACGTTATATATTGTTACGCTATAACGTATAACGATATACAGTATTACCATATAACGTATAACGTTATATAGTGTTACGTTATAACGTATAACGATATATAGTGTTACCATATAACGTATAACGTTATATAGTGTTACGTTATAACGTATAACGATATATACTATTACCATATAACGTATAACGTTATATATTGTTACGTTATAACGTATAACGATATATACTATTACCATATAACGTATAACGTTATATACTGTTACGTTATAACGTATAACGTTATATAGCATTACCATATAACGTAAAACGATATATACTATTACGTAAGAACGTATAACGTTATATAGAATTACCATATAACGTATATCGTTATATAGAATTACCATATAACGTATAACGTTATATAGTGTTACGTTATAACGTATAACGATATATACTATTACCATATAACGTATAACGTTATATATTGTTACGTTATAACGTATAACGATATATACTATTACCATATAACGTATAACGTTATATACTGTTACGTTATAACGTATAACGTTATATAGCATTACCATATAACGTAAAACGATATATACTATTACGTAACAACGTATAACGATATATAGTGTTACTTTATAACGTATAACGATATATACTATTACGTAATAACGTATATCGTTATATAGTATTACCATATAACGTATAACGTTATATAGTGTTACGTTATAACGTATAACGTTATGTAGCATTACCATATATCGTAAAACGATATATAGTGTTACGTTATATCGTAAAACGATATATAGTGTTACGTTATAACGTATAACGATATATACTATTACGTAATAACGTATAACGATATATAGTGTTACGTTATAACGTATAACGTTATATAGCATTACCATATAACGTAAAACGATATATACTATTACGTAATAACGTATAACGTTATATAGAATTACCACATAACGTATAACGTTATATAGTGTTACGTTATAACGTATAACGATATATACTATTACCATATAACGTATAACGTTATATATTGTTAAGTTATAACGTATAACGTTATATAGCATTACCATATAACGTAAAACGATATATACTATTACGTAATAACGTATAACGTTATATAGAATTACCACATAACGTATGACGTTATATAGTGTTACGTTATAACGTATAACGATATATACTATTACCATATAACGTATAACGTTATATATTGTTACGTTATAACGTATAACGATATACTATTACCATATAACGTATAACGTTATATACTGTTACGTTATAACGTATAACGTTATATACTGTTACGTTATAACGTATAACGTTATATAGCATTACCATATAACGTAAAACGATATATACTATTACGTAATAACGTATAACGTTATATAGAATTACCACATAACGTATAACGTTATATAGTGTTACGTTATAACGTATAACGATATATACTATTACCATATAACGTATAACGTTATATATTGTTACGTTATAACGTATAACGATATATACTATTACCATATAACGTAAAACGATATATACTATTACGTAATAACGTATAACGTTATATAGAATTACCACATAACGTATAACGTTATATAGTGTTACGTTATAACGTATAACGATATATAGTATTACCATATAACGTATAACGTTATATAGTGTTACGTTATAACGTATAACGTTATGTAGCATTACCATGTATCGTAAAACGATATATAGTGTTACGTTATAACGTATAACGATATATACTATTACGTAATAACGTATATCGTTATATAGTATTACCATATAAAGTATAATGTTATATAGTATTACGTTATAACGTATAACGTTATGTAGCATTACCATATACCGTAAAACGATATATAGTGTTACGTTATAACGTATAACGATATATACTATTACGTAATAACGTATATCGTTATATAGTATTACCATATAAAGTATAACGTTATATATTGTTACGTTATAACGTATAACGTTATAAAGTATTACCATATAACGTATAACGATATATAGTGTTTCGTTATAACGTATAACGATATATACTATTACGTAATGACGTATATCGTTATATAGTATTACCATCTAACGTATAACGTTATATATTGTTACGTTATAACGTATAACGATATATAGTATTACCATATAACGTATAACGTTATATAGTGTTACGTTATAACGTATAACGATATATACTATTACGTAATAACGTATATCGTTATATAGTATTACCATATAACGTACAACGTTATATAGTGATACGTTATATCGTATAACGTTATATAGTATTACCATATAAAGTATAACATTATATACTATTACGTAATAACGTATATCGTTATATAGTATTTCCATATAACCTATAACGTTATATAGTTTTGCGTTATAACGTATAACGTTATATAGTTTTGCGTTATAACGTATAACGTTATATAGCATTACCATATAACGTAAAACGATATATACTATTACGTTATAACGTATAACGATATATATCATTACCATATAACGTATAACGTTATATAGTGTTACGTTATAACGTATAACGATATATACTATTACGTAATAACGTATATCGTTATATAGCATTACCATATAAGGTAAAACGATATATACTATTTCGTAATAACGTATATTGTTATATAGTATTACCATATAACGTATAACGTTATATATTGATACGTTATAACGTATAACGATATATAGTATTACCATATAACGTATAACGTTATATAGTGTTACGTTATAACGTATTACGATATATACTATTACGTAATAACGTATATCGTTATATAGTATTTCCATATAACGTATAACGTTATATATTGTTACGTTATAACGTATAACGATATATAGTATTACCATATAACGTAAAACGATATATACTATTACGTAATAACGTATATTGTTATATAGTATTACCATATAACGTATAACGTTATATAGTGTTACGTTATAACGTATAACGATATATACTATTACGTAATAACGTATATCGTTATATAGTATTACCATATAACGTACAACGTTATATAGTGATACGTTATATCGTATAACGTTATATAGTATTACCATATAAAGTATAACATTATATACTATTACGTAATAACGTATATCGTTATATAGTATTTCCATATAACCTATAACGTTATATAGTTTTGCGTTATAACGTATAACGTTATATAGTTTTGCGTTATAACGTATAACGTTATATAGCATTACCATATAACGTAAAACGATATATACTATTACGTTATAACGTATAACGATATATAGTATTACCATATAACGTAAAACGATATATACTATTACGTAATAACGTATATTGTTATATAGTATTACCATATAACGTATAACGTTATATAGTGATACGTTATATCGTATAACGTTATATAGTATTACCATATAAGGTATAACATTATATACTATTACGTAATAACGTATAACGATATATATTATTACGTAATAACGTATATCGCTATATAGTATTACCATATAACGTATAACGTTATATATTGTTACGTTATAACGTATAACGATATATACTATTACCATATAACGTATAACGTTATATATTGTTACGTTATAACGTATAACGATATATACTATTACCATATAACGTATAACGTTATATACTGTTGCGTTATAACGTATAACGATATATAGTATTACCATATAACGTATAACGTTATAGAGTGTTACGCTATAACGTATAACGATATATACTATTACGTAATAATGTATAACGTTATATAGTATTTCCGTATAACGTATAACGTTATATATTGTTACGTTATAACGTATATCGTTATATAGTATTTCCATATAACGTATAACGTTATATATTGTTACGTTATAACGTATAACGATATATAGCATTACCATATAACGTATAACGTTATATAGTGTTACGTTATAACGTATAACGATATATACTATTACGTAATAACGTATAACGTTATATAGTATTTCCATATAACGTATAACGTTATATATTGTTACGTTATAACGTATAACGATATATAGTATTACCATATAACGTAAAACGATATATACTATTACGTAATAACGTATACTGTTATATAGTATTACCATATAACGTATAACGTTATATAGTGATACGTTATATCGTATAACGTTATATAGTATTACCATATAAGGTATAACATTATATACTATTACGTAATAACGTATAACGATATATACTATTACGTAATAACGTATATCGCTATATAGTATTACCATATAACGTGTAACGTTATATATTGTTACGTTATAACGTATAACGATATATACTATTATCATATAACGTATAACGTTATATAGTGTTACGTTATAACGTATAACGTTATATAGCATTACCATATAACGTATAACGTTATATATTGTTACGTTATAACGTATAACGATATATACTATTACCATATAACGTATAACGTTATATACTGTTGCGTTATAACGTATAACGTTATATAGCATTACCATATAACGTAAAACGATATATACTATTACGTAATAACGTATAACGTTATATAGTATTACCATATAGCGTATAACGTTATATAGTATTACCATATATAGTATAACATTATATACTTATTACGTAATAACGTATAACGATATATACTATTACGTAATATCGTATATCGTTGTATAGTATTACCATATATCGTATAGCGCTATATATTGTTACGTTATAACGTATAACGATATATAGTATTACCATATATCGTATAACGTTATATACTATTACGTAATAACGTATAACGTTATATAGAATTACCATATAACGTGTAACGTTATATAGTGTTACGTTATAACGTATAACGATATATACTATTACGTAATAACGTATAACGTTATATAGAATTACCATATAATGTATAACGTTATATAGTGTTACGTTATAACGTATAACGATATATACTATTACGTAATAACGCATATCGTTATATAGTATTACCATATAACGTTTAACGTTATATATTGTTACGTTATAACGTATAACGATATATAGTATTACCATATAACGTATAACGTTATATAGTGTTACGTTATAACGTATAACGTTATGTAGCATTACCATATATCGTAAAACGATATATAGTGTTACGTTATAACGAATAACGATATATACTATTACGTAGTAACGTATATCGTTATATAGTATTACCATATAACGTATAACGTTATATAGTGATACGTTATAACGTATAACGTTATATAGTATTACCATATAAAGTATAACATTATATACTATTATGTAATAACGTATAGCGATATATACTATTACGTAATATCGTATATCGTCATATAGTATTACCATATAACGTATAACGTTATATATTGTTACGTTATAACGTAAAACGATATATACTATTACCATATAACGTATAACGTTATATACTGTTACGTTATAACGTATAACGTTATATAGCATTACCATATAACGTAAAACGATATATACTATTACGTAACAACGTATAACGTTATATAGAATTACCATATGACGTATATCGTTATATAGAATTACCATATAACGTATAACGTTATATAGTGTTACGTTATAACGTATAACGGTATATACTATTACGTAATAACGTATAACGTTATATATTGTTACGTTATAACGTATAACGATATATACTATTACCATATAACGTATAACGTTATATACTGTTACGTTATAACGTATAACGTTATATAGCACTACCATATAACGTAAAACGATATATACTATTACGTAACAACGTATAACGTTATATAGAATTACCATATAACGTATATCGTTATATAGAATTACCATATAACGTATAACGTTATATAGTGTTACGTTATAACGTATAACGATATATAGTGTTACCATATAACGTATAACGTTATATAGTGTTACGTTATAACGTATAACGATATATACTATTACCATATAACGTATAACGTTATATATTGTTACGTTATAACGTATAACGATATATACTATTACCATATAACGTATAACGTTATATACTGTTACGTTATAACGTATAACGTTATATAGCATTACCATATAACGTAAAACGATATATACTATTACGTAACAACGTATAACGTTATATAGAATTACCATATAACGTATATCGTTATATAGAATTACCATATAACGTATAACGTTATATAGTGTTACGTTATAACGTATAACGGTATATACTATTACGTAATAACGTATAACGTTATATATTGTTACGTTATAACGTATAACGATATATACTATTACCATATAACGTATAACGTTATATATTGTTACGCTATAACGTATAACGATATACAGTATTACCATATAACGTATAACGTTATATAGTGTTACGTTATAACGTATAACGATATATAGTGTTACCATATAACGTATAACGTTATATAGTGTTACGTTATAACGTATAACGATATATACTATTACCATATAACGTATAACGTTATATACTGTTACGTTATAACGTATAACGATATATACTATTACCATATAACGTATAACGTTATATACTGTTACGTTATAACGTATAACGTTATATAGCATTACCATATAACGTAAAACGATATATACTATTACGTAAGAACGTATAACGTTATATAGAATTACCATATAACGTATATCGTTATATAGAATTACCACATAACGTATAACGTTAAATAGTGTTACGTTATAACGTATAACGATATATACTATTACCATATAACGTATAACGTTATATATTGTTACGTTATAACGTATAACGATATATACTATTACCATATAACGTATAACGTTATATACTGTTACGTTATAACGTATAACGTTATATAGCATTACCATATAACGTAAAACGATATATACTATTACGTAACAACGTATAACGTTATATAGAATTACCATATAACGTATAACGTTATATAGTATTACCATTTAACGTATAACGTTATATATTGTTACGTTATAACGTATAACGATATATACTATTATCATATAACGTATAACGTTACATACTGTTACGTTATAACGTATAACGTTATATAGCATTACCATATATCGTAAAACGATATATAGTGTTACCGATAACGTATAACGGTATATACTATTACGTAATAACGTATATCGTTATATTGTATTACCATATAAAGTATAACGTTATATATTGTTACGTTATAACGTATAACGATATATACTATTATCATATAACGTATAACGTTATATAGTGTTACGTTATAACGTATAACGTTATATAGCATTACCATATAACGTAAAACGATATATACTATTACGTAACAACGTATAACGATATATAGTGTTACTTTATAACGTATAACGATATATACTATTACGTAATAACGTATATCGTTATATAGTATTACCATATAACGTATAACGTTATATAGTGTTACGTTATAACGTATAACGTTATGTAGCATTACCATATATCGTAAAACGATATATAGTGTTACGTTATATCGTAAAACGATATATAGTGTTACGTTATAACGTATAACGATATATACTATTACGTAATAACGTATAACGATATATAGTGTTACGTTATAACGTATAACGTTATATAGCATTACCATATAACGTAAAACGATATATACTATTACGTAATAACGTATAACGTTATATAGTGTTACGTTATAACGTATAACGATATATACTATTACCATATAACGTATAACGTTATATAGTGTTAAGTTATAACGTATAACGTTATATAGCATTACCATATAACGTAAAACGATATATACTATTACGTAATAACGTATAACGTTATATAGAGTTACCACATAACGTATAACGTTATATAGTGTTACGTTATAACGTATAACGATATATACTATTACCATATAACGTATAACGTTATATATTGTTACGTTATAACGTATAACGATATATACTATTACCATATAACGTATAACGTTATATACTGTTACGTTATAACGTATAACGTTATATATTGTTACGTTATAACGTATAACGATATATACTATTACCATATAACGTAAAACGATATATACTATTACGTAATAACGTATAACGTTATATAGAATTACCACATAACGTTTAACGTTATATAGTGTTACGTTATAACGTATAACGATATATAGTATTACCATATAACGTATAACGTTATATAGTGTTACGTTATAACGTATAACGTTATGTAGCATTACCATGTATCGTAAAACGATATATAGTGTTACGTTATAACGTATAACGATATATACTATTACGTAATAACGTATATCGTTATATAGTATTACCATATAAAGTATAATGTTATATAGTGTTACGTTATAACGTATAACGTTATGTAGCATTACCATATACCGTAAAACGATATATAGTGTTACGTTATAACGTATAACGATATATACTATTACGTAATAACGTATATCGTTATATAGTATTACCATATAAAGTATAACGTTATATATTGTTACGTTATAACGTATAACGTTATAAAGTATTACCATATAACGTATAACGATATATAGTGCTTCGTTATAACGTATAACGATATATACTATTACGTAATGACGTATATCGTTATATAGTATTACCATCTAACGTATAACGTTATATATTGTTACGTTATAACGTATAACGATATATAGTATTACCATATAACGTATAACGTTATATAGTGTTACGTTATAACGTATAACGATATATACTATTACGTAATAACGTATATCGTTATATAGTATTACCATATAACGTACAACGTTATATAGTGATACGTTATATCGTATAACGTTATATAGTATTACCATATAAAGTATAACATTATATACTATTACGTAATAACGTATATCGTTATATAGTATTTCCATATAACCTATAACGTTATATAGTTTTGCGTTATAACGTATAACGTTATATAGTTTTGCGTTATAACGTATAACGTTATATAGCATTACCATATAACGTAAAACGATATATACTATTACGTTATAACGTATAACGATATATATCATTACCATATAACGTATAACGTTATATAGTGTTACGTTATAACGTATAACGATATATACTATTACGTAATAACGTATATCGTTATATAGCATTACCATATAAGGTAAAACGATATATACTATTTCGTAATAACGTATATTGTTATATAGTATTACCATATAACGTATAACGTTATATATTGATACGTTATAACGTATAACGATATATAGTATTACCATATAACGTATAACGTTATATAGTGTTACGTTATAACGTATAACGATATATACTATTACGTAATAACGTATATCGTTATATAGTATTTCCATATAACGTATAACGTTATATATTGTTACGTTATAACGTATAACGATATATAGTATTACCATATAACGTAAAACGATATATACTATTACGTAATAACGTATATTGTTATATAGTATTACCATATAACGTATAACGTTATATAGTGATACGTTATATCGTATAACGTTATATAGTATTACCATATAAGGTATAACATTATATACTATTACGTAATAACGTATAACGATATATATTATTACGTAATAACGTATATCGCTATATAGTATTACCATATAACGTATAACGTTATATATTGTTACGTTATAACGTATAACGATATATACTATTACCATATAACGTATAACGTTATATAGTGATACGTTATATCGTATAACGTTATATAGCATTACCATATAAGGTATAACATTATATACTATTACGTAATAACGTATAACGATATATACTATTACGTAATAACGTATATCGCTATATAGTATTACCATATAACCTGTAACGTTATATATTGTTACGTTATAACGTATAACGATATATAGTATTACCATATAGCGTATAACGTTATATAGTATTACCATATATAGTATAACATTATATACTTATTACGTAATAACGTATAACGATATATACTATTACGTAATATCGTATATCGTTGTATAGTATTACCATATATCGTATAGCGCTATATATTGTTACGTTATAACGTATAACGATATATAGTATTACCATATATCGTATAACGTTATATACTATTACGTAATAACGTATAACGTTATATAGAATTACCATATAACGTATAACGTTATATAGTGTTACGTTATAACGTATAACGATATATACTATTACGTAATAACGTATAACGTTATATAGAATTACCATATAATGTATAACGTTATATAGTGTTACGTTATAACGTATAACGATATATACTATTACGTAATAACGCATATCGTTATATAGTATTACCATATAACGTTTAACGTTATATATTGTTACGTTATAACGTATAACGATATATAGTATTACCATATAACGTATAACGTTATATAGTGTTACGTTATAACGTATAACGTTATGTAGCATTACCATATATCGTAAAACGGTATATAGTGTTACGTTATAACGAATAACGATATATACTATTACGTAGTAACGTATATCGTTATATAGTATTACCATATAACGTATAACGTTATATAGTGATACGTTATAACGTATAACGTTATATAGTATTACCATATAAAGTATAACATTATATACTATTATGTAATAACGTATAGCGATATATACTATTACGTAATATCGTATATCGTCATATAGTATTACCATATAACGTATAACGTTATATATTGTTACGTTATAACGTATAACGATATATACTATTACCATATAACGTATAACGTTATATATTGTTACGTTATAACGTATAACGATATATAGTATAACCATATAACGTAAAACGATATATATTGTTACTTTATAACTTATAACGATATATAGTATTACCATATAACGTATAACGTTATATAGTGTTACGTTGTAACGTATAACGTTATATACTATTACGTAATAACGTATAACGTTATATAGTATTTCCATATAACGTATAACGTTATATATTGTTGCGTTATAACGTATAACGATATATAGTATTACCATATAACGTAAAACGATATATACTATTACGTAATAACGTATTCCGTTATATAGTATTACCATATAACGTATAACGTTATATAATGATACGTTATATCGTATAACGTTATATAGTATTACCATATAAGGTATAACATTATATACTATTACGTAATAACGTATATCGTTATATAGTATTACCATATAACGTACAACGTTATATAGTGATACGTTATATCGTATAACGTTATATAGTATTACCATATAAAGTATAACATTATATACTATTACGTAATAACGTATAACGATATATACTATTACGTAATAACGTATATCGTTATATAGTATTACCATATAACGTATATCGTTATATAGTGTTGCGTTATAACGTATAACGATATATACTATTACGTAATAACGTATATCGTTATATAGTATTTCCATATAACGTATAACGTTATATGTTGTTACGTTATAACGTATAACGATATATAGTATTACCATATAACGTAAAACGATATATACTATTACGTAATAACGTATATTGCTATATAGTATTACCATATAACGTATAACGTTATATATTGTTACGTTATAACGTATAACGATATATAGTATTACCATATAACGTATAACGTTATATAGTGTTACGTTATAACGTATAACGATATATACTATTACGTAATAACGTATATCGTTATATAGTATTTCCATATAACGTATAACGTTATATAGTTTTGCGTTATAACGTATAACGTTATATAGCATTACCATATAACGTAAAACGATATATACTATTACGTAATAACGTATATCGCTATATAGTATTACTATATAACGTATAACGTTATATATTGTTACGTTACGACGTATAACGATATATACTATTACCATATAACGTATAACGTTATATACTGTTGCGTTATAACGTATAACGATATATAGTATTACCATATAACGTATAACGTTATAGAGTGTTACGCTATAACGTATAACGATATATACTATTACGTAATAATGTATAACGTTATATAGTATTTCCGTATAACGTATAACGTTATATATTGTTACGTTATAACGTATAACGATATATAGTATTACCATATAACCTAAAACGATATATAATATTACGTAATAACGTATATTGTTATATAGTATCAACATATAACATATAACGTTATATAGTGTTATATAGTGTTACGTTATAACGTATAACGATATATACTATTACGTAATAACGTATATCGTTATATAGTATTACCATATAACGTATAACGTTATATATTGTTACGTTATAAAGTATAACGATATATACTATTACGTAATAACGTATATCGTTATATAGTATTACCATATAACGTACAACGCTATATAGTGATACGTTATATCGTATAACGTTATATAGTATTACCATATAAAGTATAACATTATATACTATTACGTAATAACGTATATCGTTATATAGTATTTCCATATAACGTATAACGTTATATAGTTTTGCGTTATAACGTATAACGTTATATAGCATTACCACATAACGTAAAACGATATATACTATTACGTTATAACGTATAACGATATATATCATTACCATATAACGTATAACGTTATATAGTGTTACGTTATAACGTATAACGATATATACTATTACGTAATAACGTATATCGTTATATAGTATTTCCATATAACGTATAACGTTATATGTTGTTACGTTATAACGTATAACGATATATAGTATAACCATATAACGTAAAACGATATATACTATTTCGTAATAACGTATATTGTTATATAGTATTACCATATAACGTATAACGTTATATATTGTTACGTTATAACGTATAACGATATATAGCATTACCATATAACGTATAACGTTATATAGTGTTACGTTATAACGTATAACGATATATACTATTACGTAATAACGTATAACATTATATAGTATTTCCATATAACGTATAACGTTATATATTGTTACGTTATAACGTATAACGATATATAGTATTACCATATAACGTAAAACGATATATACTATTACGTAATAACGTATACTGTTATATAGTATTACCATATAACGTATAACGTTATATAGTGATACGTTATATCGTATAACGTTATATAGTATTACCATATAAGGTATAACATTATATACTATTACGTAATAACGTATAACGATATATACTATTACGTAATCACGTATATCGCTATATAGCATTACCATATAACGTATAACGTTATATATTGTTACGTTATAACGTATAACGATATATACTATTACCATATAACGTATAACGTTATATACTGTTGCGTTATAACGTATAACGTTATATAGCTTTACCATATAACGTAAAACGATATATACTATTACGTAATAACGTATAACGTTATATAGTATTACCATATAGCGTATAACGTTATATAGTATTACCATATATAGTATAACATTATATACTTATTACGTAATAACGTATAACGATATATACTATTACGTAATATCGTATATCGTTGTATAGTATTACCATATATCGTATAACGCTATATATTGTTACGTTATAACGTATAACGATATATAGTATTACCATATATCGTATAACGTTATATACTATTACGTAATAACGTATAACGTTATATAGAATTACCATATAACGTATAACGTTATATAGTGTTACGTTATAACGTATAACGATATATACTATTATGTAATAACGTATAACGTTATATAGAATTACCATATAATGTATAACATTATATAGTGTTACGTTATAACGTATAACGATATATACTATTACGTAATAACGCATATCGTTATATAGTATTACCATATAACGATTAACGTTATATATTGTTACGTTATAACGTATAACGATATATAGTATTACCATATAACGTATAACGTTATATAGTGTTACGTTATAACGTATAACGTTATGTAGCATTACCATATATCGTAAAACGATATATAGTGTTACGTTATAACGTATAACGATATATACTATTACGTAGTAACGTATATCGTTATATAGTATTACCATATAACGTATAACGTTATATAGTGATACGTTATAACGTATAACGTTATATAGTATTACCATATAAAGTATAACATTATATACTATTATGTAATAACGTATAGCGATATATACTATTACGTAATATCGTATATCGTCATATAGTATTACCATATAACGTATAACGTTATATATTGTTACGTTATAACGTATAACGATATATACTATTACCATATAACGTATAACGTTATATATTGTTACGTTATAACGTATAACGATATATAGTATAACCATATAACGTAAAACGATATATATTGTTACTTTATAACTTATAACGATATATAGTATTACCATATAACGTATAACGTTATATAGTGTTACGTTGTAACGTATAACGTTATATACCATTACGTAATAACGTATAACGTTATATAGTATTTCCATATAACGTATAACGTTATATATTGTTGCGTTATAACGTATAACGATATATAGTATTACCATATAACGTAAAACGATATATACTATTACGTAATAACGTATTCTGTTATATAGTATTACCATATAACGTATAACGTTATATAATGATACGTTATATCGTATAACGTTATATAATGATACGTTATATCGTATAACGTTATATAGTATTACCATATAAGGTATAACATTATATACTATTACGTAATAACGTATATCGTTATATAGTATTACCATATAACGTACAACGTTATATAGTGATACGTTATATCGTATAACGTTATATAGTATTACCATATAACGTATAACGTTATATAGTGTTACGTTATAACGTATAACGATATATACTATTACGTAATAACGTATATCGTTATATAGTATTTCCATATAACGTATAACGTTATATAGTTTTGCGTTATAACGTATAACGTTATATAGCATTACCATATAACGTAAAACGATATATACTATTACGTAATAACGTATATCGCTTTATAGTATTACTATATAACGTATAACGTTATATATTGTTACGTTACGACGTATAACGATATACAGTATTACCATATAACGTATAACGTTATATAGTGTTACGTTATAACGTATATCGTTATATAGCATTACCATATAACGTAAAACGATATATACTATATCGTAATAACGTATATTGTTATATAGTATTACCATATAACGTATAACGTTATATAGTGTTACGTTATAACGTATAACGATATATACTATTACGTAATAACGTATATCGTTATATAGTATTACCATATAACGTACAACGTTATATAGTGATACGTTATATCGTATAACGTTATGTAGTATTACCATATAAAGTATAACATTATATACTATTACGTAATAACGTATATCGTTATATAGTATTTCCATATAACCTATAACGTTATATAGTTTTGCGTTATAACGTATAACGTTATATAGCATTACCATATAACGTAAAACGATATATACTATTACGTTATAACGTATAACGATATATATCATTACCATATAACGTATAACGTTATATAGTGTTACGTTATAACGTATAACGATATATACTATTACGTAATAACGTATATCGTTATATAGCATTACCATATAAGGTAAAACGATATATACTATTTCGTAATAACGTATATTGTTATATAGTATTACCATATAACGTATAACGTTATATATTGATACGTTATAACGTATAACGATATATAGTATTACCATATAACGTATAACGTTATATAGTGTTACGTTATAACGTATAACGATATATACTATTACGTAATAACGTATATCGTTATATAGTATTTCCACATAACGTATAACGTTATATATTGTTACGTTATAACGTATAACGATATATAGTATTACCATATAACGTAAAACGATATATACTATTACGTAATAACGTATATTGTTATATAGTATTACCATATAACGTATAACGTTATATAGTGATACGTTATATCGTATAACGTTATATTGTATTACCATATAAGGTATAACATTATATACTATTACGTAATAACGTATAACGATATATACTATTACGTAATAACGTATATCGCTATATAGTATTACCATATAGCGTATAACGTTATATATTGTTACGTTATAACGTATAACGATATATACTATTATCATATAACGTATAACGTTATATAGTGTTACGTTATAACGTATAACGTTATATAGCATTACCATATAACGTATAACATTATATATTGTTACGTTATAACGTATAACGATATACACTATTACCATATAACGTATAACGTTATATACTGTTGCGTTATAACGTATAACGATATATAGTATTACCATATAACGTATAACGTTATAGAGTGTTTCGCTATAACGTATAACGATATATACTATTACGTAATAATGTATAACGTTATATAGTATTTCCGTATAACGTATAACGTTATATATTGTTACGTTATAACGTATAACGATATATAGTATTACCATATAACCTAAAACGATATATAATATTACGTAATAACGTATATTGTTATATAGTATTAACATATAACATATAAAGTTATATAGTGTTACGTTATAACGTATAACGATATATACTATTACGTAATAACGTATATCGTTATATAGTATTACCATATAACGTATAACGTTATATATTGTTACGTTATAACGTATAACGATATATAGTATTACCATATAACGTATAACGTTATATAGTGTTACGTTATAAAGTATAACGATATATACTATTACTTAATAACGTATATCGTTATATAGTATTACCATATAACGTACAACGTTATATAGTGATACGTTATATCGTATAACGTTATATAGTATTACCATATAAAGTAAAACATTATATACTATTACGTAATAACGTATAACGATATATAGTATTACCATATAACATATAACGTTATATAGTGTTACGTTATTACGTATAACGATATATACTATTACGTAATAACGTATATCGTTATATAGTATTACCATATAACGTACAACGCTATATAGTGATACGTTATATCGTATAACGTTATATAGTATTACCATATAAAGTATAACATTATATACTATTACGTAATAACGTATATCGTTATATAGTATTTCCATATAACGTATAACGTTATATAGTTTTGCGTTATAACGTATAACGTTATATAGTTTTGCGTTATATCGTATAGCGTTATATAGCATTACCATATAACGTAAAACGATATATACTATTACGTTATAACGTATATCGTTATATAGTATTTCCATATAACGTATAACGTTATATAGTTTTGTGTTATAACGTATAACGTTATATAGCATTACCATATAACGTAAAACGATATATACTATTACGTTATAACGTATATCGTTATATAGTATTTCCATATAACGTATAACGTTATATATTGTTACGTTATAACGTATAACGATATATAGTATTACCATATAACGTAAAACGATATATACTATTACGTAATAACGTATACTGTTATATAGTATTACCATATAACGTATAACGTTATATAGTGATACGTTATATCGTATAACGTTATATAGAATTACCATATAAGGTATAACATTATATACTATTACGTAATAACGTATAACGATATATACTATTACGTAATAACGTATATCGCTATATAGTATTACCATATAACGTATAACGTTATATATTGTTACGTTATAACGTATAACGATATATACTATTATCATATAACGTATAACGTTATATAGTGTTGCGTTATTACGTATAACGATATATAGTATTACCATATAACGTAAAACGATATATACTATAACGTAATAACGTATATTGTTATATAGTATTACCATATAACGTATAACGTTATATATTGTTACGTTATAACGTATAACGATATATAGTATTACCATATAACGTATAACGTTATATAGTGTTACGTTATAACGTATAACGATATATACTATTACGTAATAACGTATATCGTTATATAGTATTTCCATATAACGTATAACGTTATATATTGTTACGTTATGACGTATAACGATATACAGTACTACCATATAACGTATAACGTTATATAGTGTTACGTTACAACGGATATCGTTATATAGCATTACCATATAACGTAAAACGATATATACTATTTCGTAATAACGTATATTGTTATATAGTATGACCATATAACGTATAACGTTATATAGTGTTATGTTATAACGTATATCGATATATACTATTACGTAATAACGTATATCGTTATATAGTATTACCATATAACGTACAACGTTATATAGTGATACGTTATAACGTATATCGTTATATAGCATTACCATATAACGTAAAACGATATATACTATTTCGTAATATCGTATATTGTTATATAGTATTACCATATAACGTATAACGTTATATATTGTTACGTTATAACGTATAGCGATATATAGTATTACCATATAACGTATAACGTTATATAGTGTTACGTTATAACGTATAACGATATATGCTATTACGTAATAACGTATATCGTTATATAGTATTACCATATAACGTACAACGTTATATAGTGATACGTTATATCGTATAACGTTATATAGTATTACCATATAAATTATAACATTATATACTATTACGTAATAACGTATAACGATATATAGTATTACCATATAACGTATAACGTTATATAGTGTTACGTTATAACGTATAACGATATATACTATTACGTAATGACGTATATCGTTATATAGTATTACCATATAACGTACAACGTTATATAGTGATACGTTATATCGTTTAACGTTATATAGTATTACCATATAAAGTATAACATTATATACTATTACGTATTAACGTATAACGATATATAGTATTACCATATAACATATAACGTTATATAGTGTTACGTTATAACGTATAACGATATATACTATTACGTAATAACGTATATCGTTATATAGTATTACCATATAACGTACAACGTTATATAGTGATACGTTATATCGTATAACGTTATATAGTATTACCATATAAAGTATAACATTATATACTATTACGTAATAACGTATAACGATATATACTATTACGTAATAACGTATATCGTTATATAGTATTACCATATAACGTATAACGTTATATAGTGTTACGTTATAACGTATAACGATATATACCATTACGTAATAACGTATATCGTTATATAGTATTTCCATATAACGTATAACGTTATATAGTTTTGCGTTATAACGTATAACGTTATATAGCATTACCATATAACGTAAAACGATATATACTATTTCGTAATAACGTATAACGTTATATAGAATTATCATATAACGTATAACGTTATATAGTGTTACGTTATAACGTATAACGATATATACTATTACGTAATAACGTATATCGTTATATAGTATTACCATATAACGTATAACGTTATATATTGTTACGTTATAACGTATAACGATATACAGTATTACCATATAACGTATAACGTTATATAGTGTTACGTTATAACGTATATCGTTATATAGCATTACCATATAACGTAAAACGATATATACTATTTCGTAATAACGTATATTGTTATATAGTATTACCATATAACGTATAACGATATATACTATTACGTAATAACGTATAACGTTATATAGAATTACCATATAATGTATAACGTTATATAGTGTTACGTTATGACGTATAACAATATATACTATTACGTAATAACGCATATCGTTATATAGTATTACCATATAACGTATAACGTTATATATTGTTACGTTATAACGTATAACGATATATAGTATTACCATATAACGTATAACGTTATATAGTGTTACGTTATAACGTATAACGTTATGTAGCATTACCATATATCGTAAAACGATATATATTGTTACGTTATAACGTATAACGATATATACTATTACCATATAACGTATAACGTTATATACCGTTACGTTATAACGTATAACGTTATATAGCATTACCATATAACGTAAAACGATATATACTATTACGTAATAACGTATAACGTTATATAGTATTACCATACAACGTATAACGTTATATAGTATTACCATATATAGTATAACATTATATACTATTACGTAATAACGTATAACGATATATACTATTACGTAATATCGTATATCGTTATATAGTATTACCATATATCGTATAGCGCTATATATTGTTACGTTATAACGTATAACGATATATAGTATAACCATATAACGTAAAACGATATATATTGTTACTTTATAACTTATAACGATATATAGTATTACCATATAACGTAAAACGATATATACTATTACGTAATAACGTATACTGTTATATAGTATTACCATATAACGTATAACGTTATATAGTGATACGTTATATCGTATAACGTTATATAGTGTTACCATATAAGGTATAACATTATATACTATTACGTAATAACGTATAACGATATATACTATTACGTAATAACGTATATCGTTATATAGTATTACCATATAACGTATAACGTTATATATTGTTACGTTATAACGTATAACGATATATACTATTACCATATAACGTATAACGTTATATAGTGTTACGTTATAACGTATAACGTTATATAGCATTACCATATAACGTATAACGTTATATATTGTTACGTTATAACGTATAACGATATATACTATTACCATATAACGTATAACGTTATATACTGTTACGCTATAACGTATAACGTTATATAGCATTACCATATAACGTAAAACGATATATACTATTACGTAATAACGTATAACGTTATATAGTATTACCATATAACGTATAAAGTTATATAGTATTACCATATATAGTATAACATTATATACTATTACGTAATAACGTATAACGATATATACTATTACGTAATATCGTATATCGTTATATAGAATTACCATATAACGTATAACGTTATATAGTGTTACGTTATTACGTATAACGATATATAGTATTACCATATAACGTAAAACGATATATACTATTACGTAATAACGTATATTGTTATATAGTATTACCATATAACGTATAACGTTATATATTGTTACGTTATAACGTATAACGATATATAGTATTACCATATAACGTATAACGTTATATAGTGTTAAGTTATAGCGTATAACGATATATACTATTACGTAATAACGTATATCGTTATATAGTATTTCCATATAACGTATAACGTTATATATTGTTACGTTATGACGTATAACGATATACAGTACCACCATATAACGTATAACGTTATATAGTGTTACGTTATAACGGATATCGTTATATAGCATTACCATATAACGTAAAACGATATATACTATTTCGTAATAACGTATATTGTTATATAGTATTACCATATAACGTACAACGTTATATAGTGATACGTTATATCGTATAACGTTATATAGTATTACCATATAAAGTATAACATTATATACTATTACGTAATAACGTATAACGATATATACTATTACGTAATAACGTATATCGTTATATAGTACTACCATATAACGTATAGCGTTATATAGTGTTGCGTTATAACGTATAACGATATATACTATTACGTAATAACGTATATCGTTATATAGTATTTCCATATAACGTATAACGTTATATGTTGTTACGTTATAACGTATAACGATATATAGTATTACCATATAACGTAAAACGATATATACTATTACGTAATAACGTATATTGTTATATAGTATTACCATATAACGTATAACGTTATATATTGTTACGTTATAACGTATAACGATATATAGTATTACCATATAACGTATAACGTTATATAGTGTTACGTTATAACGTATAACGATATATACTATTACGTAATAACGTATATCGTTATATAGTATTTCCATATAACGTATAACGTTATATAGTTTTGCGTTATAACGTATAACGTTATATAGCATTACCATATAACGTAAAACGATATATACTATTACGTAATAACGTATATCGCTATATAGTATTACTATATAACGTATAACGTTATATATTGTTACGTTACGACGTATAACGATATACAGTATTACCATATAACGTATAACGTTATATAGTGTTCCGTTATAACGTATATCGTTATATAGCATTACCATATAACGTAAAACGATATATACTATATCGTAATAACGTATATTGTTATATAGTATTACCATATAACGTATAACGTTATATATTGTTACGTTATAACGGATAACGATATATAGTATTACCATATAACGTATAACGTTATATAGTGATACGTTATATCGTATAACGTTATATAGCATTACCATATAACGTATAACGTTATATACTGTTACGTAATAACGTATAACGTTATATAGAATTACCATATAACGTATAACGTTATATAGTGTTACGTTATTACGTATAACGATATATACTATAACGTAATAACGTATATCGTTATATAGTATTACCATATAACGTATAACGTTATATATTGTTACGTTATAACGTATAACGATATACAGTATTACCAAATAACGTATAACCTTATATAGTGTTACGTTATAACGTATATCGTTATATAGCATTACCATATAACGTAAAACGATATATACTATTTCGTAATAACGTATATTGTTATATGTATTACCATATAACGTATAACGTTATATATTGTTACGTTATAACGTATAATGATATATAGTATTACCATATAACGTATAACGTTATATAGTGTTACGTTATAACGTATAACGATATATACTATGACGTAATAACGTATATCGTTATATAGTATTACCATATAACGTACAACGTTATATAGTGATACGTTATAACGTATATCGTTATATAGCATTAGCATATAACGTAAAATGATATATACTATTTCGTAATATCGTATATTGTTATATAGTATTACCATATAACGTATAACGTTATATATTGTTACGTTATAACGTATAACGATATATAGTATTACCATATAACGTATAACGTTATATAGTGTTACGTTATAACGTATGACGATATATACTATTACGTAACAACGTATATCGTTATATAGTATTACCATATAACGTACAACGTTATATAGTGATACGTTATATCGTATAACGTTATATAGTATTACCATATAAATTATAACATTATATACTATTACGTAATAACGTGTAACGATATATAGTATTACCATATAATATATAGCGTTATATAGTGTTACGTTATAACGTATAACGATATATACTATTACGTAATAACGTATATCGTTATATAGTATTACCATATAACGTACAACGTTATATAGTGATACGTTATATCGTATAACGTTATATAGTATTACCATATAAATTATAACATTATATACTATTGCGTAATAACGTATAACGATATATAGTATTACTATATAATATATAGCGTTATATAGTGTTACGTTATAACGTATAACGATATATACTATTACGTAATAACGTATATCGTTATATAGTATTACCATATAACGTATAACGTTATATAGTGTTACGTTATAACGTATAACGATATATACTATTACGTAATAACGTATATCGTTATATAGTATTTCCATATAACGTATAACGTTATATAGTTTTGCGTTATAACGTATAACGTTATATAGCATTACCATATAACGTAAAACGATATATACTATTTCGTAATAACGTATATTGTTATATAGTATTACCATATAACGTATAACGCTATATATTGTTACGTTATAACGTATAACGATATATATCATTACCATATAACGTATAACGTTATATAGTGTTACGTTATAACGTATAACGTTATATAGCATTACCATATAACGTATAACGTTATATATTGTTACGTTATAACGTATAACGATATATACTATTACCATATAACGTATAACGATATATACTGTTACGTTATAACGTATAACGTTATATAGCATTACCATATAACGTAAAACGATATATACTATGACGTAATAACGTATAACGTTATATAGTATTACCATATAACGTATAACGTTATATAGTATTACCATATAACGTATAACGTTATATAGTATTACCATATATAGTATAACATTATATACTGCTACGTAATAACGTATAACGATATATACTATTACGTAATATAGTATATCGTTATATAGTATTACCATATATCGTATAGCGCTATATATTGTTACGTTATAACGTATAACGATATATAGTATTACCATATAACGTATAACGTTATATACTATTACGTAATAACGTATAACGTTATATAGAATTACCATATAACGTATAACGTTATATAGTGATACGTTATATCGTATAACGTTATATAGTGTTACCATATAAGGTATAACATTATATACTATTACGTAATAACGTATAACGATATATACTATTACGTAATAACGTATATCGTTATATAGTATTACCATATAACGTATAACGTTATATATTGTTACGTTATAACGTATAACGATATATAGTATTACCATATAACGTATAACGTTATATAGTGTTACGTTATGACGTATAACGATATACAGTACTACCATATAACGTATAACGTTATATAGTGTTACGTTACAACGGATATCGTTATATAGCATTACCATATAACGTAAAACGATATATACTATTTCGTAATAACGTATATTGTTATATAGTATTACCATATAACGTATAACGTTATATATTGTTACGTTATAACGTATAACGATATATAGTATTACCATATAACGTATAACGTTATATAGTGTTACGTTATAACGTATAACGATATATGCTATTACGTAATAACGTATATCGTTATATAGTATTACCATATAACGTACAACGTTATATAGTGATACGTTATATCGTATAACGTTATATAGTATTACCATATAAATTATAACATTATATACTATTACGTAATAACGTATAACGATATATAGTATTACCATATAATATATAGCGTTATATAGTGTTACGTTATAACGTATAACGATATATACTATTACGTAATAACGTATATCGTTATATAGTGATACGTTATATCGTATAAGGTTATATAGTATTACCATATAAATTATAACATTATATACTATTACGTAATAACGTATAACGATATATAGTATTACTATATAATATATAGCGTTATATAGTGTTACGTTATAACGTATAACGATATATACTATTACGTAATAACGTATATCGTTATATAGTATTACCATATAACGTATAACGTTATATAGTGTTACGTTATAACGTATAACGATATATACTATTACGTAATAACGTATATCGTTATATAGTATTACCATATAACGTACAACGTTATATAGTGATACGTTATATCGTATAACGTTATATAGTATTACCATATAAAGTATAACATTATATACTATTACGTATTAACGTATAACGATATATAGTATTACCATATAACATATAACGTTATATAGTGTTACGTTATAACGTATAACGATATATACTATTACGTAATAACGTATATCGTTATATAGTATTACCATATAACGTACAACGTTATATAGTGATACGTTATATCGTATAACGTTATATAGTATTACCATATAAAGTATAACATTATATACTATTTTACGTAATAACGTATAACGATATATACTATTACGTAATAACGTATATCGTTATATAGTATTACCATATAACGTATAACGTTATATAGTTGTTACGTTATAACGTATAACGATATATACCATTACGTAATAACGTATATCGTTATATAGTATTTCCATATAACGTATAACGTTATATAGTTTTGCGTTATAACGTATAACGTTATATAGCATTACCATATAACGTAAAACGATATATACTATTTCGTAATAAGCTATAACGTTATATAGATTTACCATATAACGTATAACGTTATATAGTGTTACGTTATAACGTATAACGATATATACTATTACGTAATAACGTATATCGTTATATAGTATTACCATATAACGTATAACGTTATATATTGTTACGTTACTAACGTATAACGATATACAGTATTACCATATAACGTATAACGTTATATAGTGTTACGTTATAACGTATATCGTTATATAGCATTACCATATAACGTAAAACGATATATACTATTTCGTAATAACGTATATTGTTATATAGTATTACCATATAACGTATAACGATATATACTATTACGTAATAACGAGTAACGTTATATAGAATTACCATATAATGTATAACGTTATATAGTGTTACGTTATAACGTGTAACGATATATACTATTACGTAATAACGCATATCGTTATATAGTATTACCATATAACGTATAACGTTATATATTGTTACGTTATAACGTATAACGATATACAGTATTACCATATAACGTATAACGTTATATACTATTACGTAATAACGTATAACGTTATATAGTATTTCCATATAACGTATAACGTTATATATTGTTACGTTATAACGTATAACGATATATAGTATTACCATATAACGTAAAACGATATATACTATTACGTAATAACGTATACTGTTATATAGTATTACCATATAACGTATAACGTTATATAGTGTTACGTTATAACGTATAACAATATATACTATTACGTAATAACGCATATCGTTATATAGTATTACCATATAACGTATAACGTTATATATTGTTACGTTATAACGTATAACGATATATAGTATTACCATATAACGTATAACGTTATATAGTGTTACGTTATAACGTATAACGTTATGTAGCATTACCATATATCGTAAAACGATATATATTGTTACGTTATAACGTATAACGATATATACTATTACCATATAACGTATAACGTTATATACCGTTACGTTATAACGTATAACGTTATATAGCATTACCATATAACGTTAAAACGATATATACTATTACGTAATAACGTATAACGTTATATAGTATTACCATACAACGTATAACGTTATATAGTATTACCATATATAGTATAACATTATATACTATTACGTAATAACGTATAACGATATATACTATTACGTAATATCGTATATCGTTATATAGTATTACCATATATCGTATAGCGCTATATATTGTTACGTTATAACGTATAACGATATATAGTATAACCATATAACGTAAAACGATATATATTGTTACTTTATAACTTATAACGATATATAGTATTACCATATAACGTATAACGTTATATAGTGTTACGTTATAACGTATAACGATATATACTATTACGTAATAACGTATAACGTTATATAGTATTTCCATATAACGTATAACGTTATATATTGTTACGTTATAACGTATAACGATATATAGTATTACCATATAACGTTAAAACGATATATACTATTACGTAATAACGTATACTGTTATATAGTATTACCATATAACGTATAACGTTATATAGTGATACGTTATATCGTATAACGTTATATAGTGTTTACCATATAAGGTATAACATTATATACTATTACGTAATAACGTATAACGATATATACTATTACGTAATAACGTATATCGTTATATAGTATTACCATATAACGTATAACGTTATATATTGTTACGTTATAACGTATAACGATATATACTATTACCATATAACGTATAACGTTATATAGTGTTACGTTATAACGTATAACGTTATATAGCATTACCATATAACGTATAACGTTATATATTGTTACGTTATAACGTATAACGATATATACTATTACCATATAACGTATAACGTTATATACTGTTACGCTATAACGTATAACGTTATATAGCATTACCATATAACGTAAAACGATATATACTATTACGTAATAACGTATAACGTTATATAGTATTACCATATAACGTATAAAGTTATATAGTATTACCATATATAGTATAACATTATATACTATTACGTAATAACGTATAACGATATATACTTTACGTAATATCGTATATCGTTATATAGAATTACCATATAACGTATAACGTTATATAGTGTTACGTTATTACGTATAACGATATATAGTATTACCATATAACGTAAAACGATATATACTATTACGTAATAACGTATATTGTTATATAGTATTACCATATAACGTATAACGTTATATATTGTTACGTTATAACGTATAACGATATATAGTATTACCATATAACGTATAACGTTATATAGTGTTAAGTTATAACGTATAACGATATATACTATTACGTAATAACGTATATCGTTATATAGTATTTCCATATAACGTATAACGTTTATATATTGTTACGTTATAACGTATAACGATATATAGTATTACCCATATAACGTATAACGTTATATAGTGTTACGTTATAACGTATGACGATATATACTATTACGTAACAACGTATATCGTTATATAGTATTACCATATAACGTACAACGTTATATAGTGATACGTTATATCGTATAACGTTATATAGTATTACCATATAAATTATAACATTATATACTATTACGTAATAACGTGTAACGATATATAGTATTACCATATAATATATAGCGTTATAAGTGTTACGTTATAACGTATAACGATATATACTATTACGTAATAACGTATATCGTTATATAGTATTACCATATAACGTACAACGTATATAGTGATACGTTATATCGTATAACGTTATATAGTATTACCATATAAATTATAACATTATATACTATTGCGTAATAACGTATAACGATATATAGTATTACCATATAATATATAGCGTTATATAGTGTTACGTTATAAACGTATAACGATATATACTATTACGTAATAACGTATATCGTTATATAGTATTACCATATAACGTATAACGTTATATAGTGTTACGTTATAACGATATATACTATTACGTAATAACGTATATCGTTATATAGTATTTCCATATAACGTATAACGTTATATAGTGTTAAGTTATAACGTATAACGATATATACTATTACGTAATAACGTATATCGTTATATAGTATTTCCATATAACGTATAACGTTATATATTGTTACGTTATGACGTATAACGATATACAGTACCACCATATAACGTATAACGTTATATAGTGTTACGTTATAACGGATATCGTTATATAGCATTACCATATAACGTAAAACGATATATACTATTTCGTAATAACGTATATTGTTATATAGTATTACCATATAACGTACAACGTTATATAGTGATACGTTATATCGTGTAACGTTATATAGTATTACCATATAAAGTATAACATTATATACTATTACGCAATAACGTATAACGATATATACTATTACGTAATAACGTATATCGTTATATAGTATTACCATATAACGTATATCGTTATATAGTGTTGCGTTATAACGTATAACGATATATACTATTACGTAATAACGTATATCGTTATATAGTATTTCCATATAACGTATAACGTTATATGTTGTTACGTTATAACGTATAACGATATATAGTATTACCATATAACGTAAAACGCATATATACTATTACGTAATAACGTATATTGTTATATAGTATTACCATATAACGTATAACGTTATATACTGTTACGTTATAACGTATAACGATATATAGTATTACCATATAACGTATAACGTTATATTAGTGTTACGTTATAAGTATAACGATATATACTATTACGTAATAACGTATATCGTTATATAGTATTTCCATATAACGTATAACGTTATATAGTTTTGCGTTATAACGTATAACGTTATATAGCATTACCATATAACGTAAAACGATATATACTATTACGTAATAACGTATATCGCTATATAGTATTACTATATGACGTATAACGTTATATATTGTTACGTTACGACGTATAACGATATACAGTATTACCATATAACGTATAACGTTATATAGTGTTACGTTATAACGTATATCGTTATATAGCATTACCATATAACGTAAAACGATATATACTATATCGTAATAACGTATATTGCTATATAGTATTACCATATAACGTATAACGTTATATATTGTTACGTTATAACGGATAACGATATATAGTATTACCATATAACGTATAACGTTATATAGTGATACGTTATATCGTATAACGTTATATAGCATTACCATATAACGTATAACGTTATATACTGTTACGTAATAACGTATAACGTTATATAGAATTACCATATAACGTATAACGTTATATATTGTTACGTTATAACGTATAACGATATATAGTATTACGTAATAACGTATATCGTTATATAGTATTTCCATATAACGTATAACGTTATATATTGTTACGTTTATAACGTATAACGATATATAGTATTACCATATAACGTATAACGTTATAGTGTTACGTTATAACGTATAACGATATATACTATTACGTAATAACGTATATCGTTATATAGTATTACCATATAACGTACAACGTTATATAGTGATACGTTATAACGTATATCGTTATATAGCATTACCATATAACGTAAAACGATATATACTATTTCGTAATATCGTTTATTGTTATATAGTATTACCATATAACGTATAACGTTATATATTGTTACGTTATAACGTATAACGATATATAGTATTACCATATAACGTATAACGTTATATAGTGTTACGTTATAACGTATGACGATATATACTATTACGTAATAACGTATATCGTTATATAGTATTACCATATAACGTACAACGTTATATAGTGATACGTTATATCGTATAACGTTATATAGTATTACCATATAAATTATAACATTATATACTATTACGTAATAACGTGTAACGATATGTAGTATTACCATATAATATATAGCGTTATATAGTGTTACGTTATAACGTATAACGATATATACTATTACGTAATAACGTATATCGTTATATAGTATTACCATATAACGTACAACGTTATATAGTGATACGTTATATCGTATAACGTTATATAGTATTACCATATAAATTATAACATTATATACTATTGCGTAATAACGTATAACGATATATAGTATTACCATATAATATATAGCGTTATATAGTGTTACGTTATAACGTATAACGATATATACTATTACGTAATAACGTATATCGTTATATAGTATTTCCATATAACGTATAACGTTATATAGTTTTGCGTTATAACGTATAACGTTATATAGCATTACCATATAACGTAAAACGATATATACTATTTCGTAATAACGTATATTGTTATATAGTATTACCATATAACGTATAACGCTATATATTGTTACGTTATAACGTATAACGATATATATCATTACCATATAACGTATAACGTTATATAGTGTTACGTTATAACGTATAACGTTATATAGCATTACCATATAACGTATAACGTTATATATTGTTACGTTATAACGTATAACGATATATACTATTACCATATAACGTATAACGATAAATACTGTTACGTTATAACGTATAACGTTATATAGCATTACCAATATAACGTAAAACGATATATACTATGACGTAATAACGTATAACGTTATATAGTATTACCATATAACGTATAACGTTATATAGTATTACCATATATAGTATAACATTATATACTGCTACGTAATAACGTATAACGATATATACTATTACGTAATATAGTATATCGTTATATAGTATTACCATATATCGTATAGCGCTATATATTGTTACGTTATAACGTATAACGATATATATTATTACCATATAACGTATAACGTTATATACTATTACGTAATAACGTATAACGTTATATAGTATTACCATATAACTTATAACGTTATATATTGTTACGTTATAACGTATAACGATATATACTATTACCATATAACGTATAACGTTATATAGTGTTACGTTATAACGTATAACGTTATATAGCATTAACCATATAACGTATAACGTTATATATTGTTACGTTATAACGTATAACGATATATACTATTACCATATAACGTATAACGTTATATAGTGTTACGTTATAACGTAAAACCATATATACTATTACGTAATAACGTATATTGTTATATAGTATTACCATATAACGTATAACGTTATATATTGTTACGTTACAACGTATACGATATATAGTATTACTATATAACGTATAACGTTATATAGTGTTACGTTATAACGTATAACGATATATACTATTACGTAATAACGTATAACGTTATATAGTATTTCCATATAACGTATAACGTTATATATTGTTACGTTATAACGTATAACGATATATAGTATTACCATATAACGTAAAACGATATATACTATTACGTAATAACGTATACTGTTATATAGTATTACCATATAACGTATAACGTTATATAGTGATACGTTATATCGTATAACGTTATATAGTATTACCATATAAGGTGTAACATTATATACTATTACGTAATAACGTATAACGATATATACTATTACGTAATAACGTATATCGTTATATAGTATTACCTATATAACGTATAACGTTATATATTGTTACGTTATAACGTATAACGATATATACTATTACCATATAACGTATAACGTTATATAATGTTACGTTATAACGTATAACGTTATATAGCATTACCATATAACGTATAACGTTATATATTGTTACGTTATAACGTATAACGATATATACTATTACCATATAACGTATAACGTTATATAGTGTTACGTTATAACGTATAACGATATATACTATTACGTAATAACGTATATCGTTATATAGTATTACCATATAACGTACAACGTTATATAGTGATACGTTATAACGTATATCGTTATATAGCATTACCATATAACGTAAAACGATATATACTATTTCGTAATATCGTATATTGTTATATAGTATTACCATATAACGTATAACGTTATATATTGTTACGTTATAACGTATAACGATATATAGTATTACCATATAACGTATAACGTTATATAGTGTTACGTTATAACGTATGACGATATATACTATTACGTAATAACGTATATCGTTATATAGTATTACCATATAACGTACAACGTTATATAGTGATACGTTATATCGTATAACGTTATATAGTATTACCATATAAATTATAACATTATATACTATTACGTAATAACGTGTAACGATATATAGTATTACCATATAATATATAGCGTTATATAGTGTTACGTTATAACGTATAACGATATATACTATTACGTAATAACGTATATCGTTATATAGTATTACCATATAACGTACAACGTTATATAGTGATACGTTATATCGTATAACGTTATATAGTATTACCATATAAATTATAACATTATATACTATTGCGTAATAACGTATAACGATATATAGTATTACCATATAATATATAGCGTTATATAGTGTTACGTTATAACGTAATAACGATATATACTATTACGTAATAACGTATATCGTTATATAGTATTACCATATAACGTATAACGTTATATAGTGTTACGTTATAACGTATAACGATATATACTATTACGTAATAACGTATATCGTTATATAGTATTTCCATATAACGTATAACGTTATATAGTTTTGCGTTATAACGATAACGTTATATAGCATTACCATATAACGTAAAACGATATATACTATTTCGTAATAACGTATACTTGTTATATAGTATTACCATATAACGTATAACGCTATATATTGTTACGTTATAACGTATAACGATATATACTATTACCATATAACGTATAACGATATATACTGTTACGGTTATAACGTATAACGTTATATAGCATTACCATATAACGTAAAACGATATATACTATGGACGTAATAACGTATAACGTTATATAGTATTACCATATAACGTATAACGTTATATAGTATTACCATATATAGTATAACATTATATACTGCTACGTAATAACGTATAACGATATACTATTAACGTAATA
>NW_026109039.1:0-116180 GCF_024516045.1 Bombus affinis | reverse complement strand
ATTACGTTATACGTTATATCGTTATAGTATATAACGTCATACGTTGTATCGTTATCGTATATAACGTTCTACGTTATATCGTTATCGTATATAACGTTATACGTTATGTCGTAATACTACTAACGTTCTACGTTATATCGATATAGTATATAACGTTCTACGTTATATCGTTATAGTATATTAACGTTATTACGTTATATCGATTAGTATATAACGTTATACGTTATATCGTTATAGTATATAACGTTATACGTTGTATCGTTTTCGATATAACGTTATACGTTATGTCTTAATACTACATAACGTTATACGTTGTATCGTAATAGTATATAACGTTATACGTTATATCGTTATAGTATATAACGTTATACGTTGTATCGTTATCGTATATAACGTTATACGTTATATCGTTATCGTATATAACGTTATACGTTAATGTCGTAATACTACATAACACTATACGTTATATACGATATAGTATAACGTATACGTTATATCGTTATCGTATAATAACGTTATACGTTATATCGATATAGTATATATACGTTATACGTTATATCGTTATCGTACATAACGTTATACGTTATATCGTTATCATAGTATATAACGTTATACGTTATGTCGTAATACTACATAACGTTATACGTTATATCGTTATAGTATATAACGTTATACGTTATATCGTTATAGTATATAACGTTATACGTTGTATCGTTATCGTATATAACGTTATACGTTATGTCGTAATACTACATAACGTTATACGTTGTATCGTAATAGTATATAACGTAATACGTTATATCGTTATAGTATATAACGTTATACGTTATGTCGTAATACTACATAACGTTATACGTTATATCGTTATAGTATATAACGTTATACGTTATATCGTTATAGTATATAACGTTATACGTTGTATCGTTATCGTATATAACGTTATACGTTAGGTCGTAATACTACATAACGTTATACGTTGTATCGTAATAGTATATAACGTTATAGTTATATCGTAATAGTATATAACGTTATACGTTATATCGATATAGTATATAACGTTATACGTTATATCGTTATCGTACATAACGTTATACGTTATATCGTTATAGTATATAACGTTATACGTTATGTCGTAATACTACATAACGTTATACGTTATATCGTTATAGTATATAACGTTATACGTTGTATCGTAATAGTATATAACGTTATACGTTTTATCGTTCATCGTACATAACGTTATACGTTATGTCGTAATACTACATAACGCTATACGTTATATCGATATAGTATATAACGTTATACGTTATATCGATATAGTATATAACGCTATACGTTATATCGATATAGTATATATCGTTATACGTTATATCGATATAGTATATAACGTTATCCGATATATAGTAATAGTATATAACGTTATACGTTATGTCGTAATACTACATTAACGTTATACGTTATATCGTTATAGTATATAACGTTCTACGTTATATCGTTATAGTATATAACGTTATACGTTGTATCGTTATCGTATATAACGTTATACGTTATGTCGTATACTACCTAAACGTTATACGTTGTATCGTAAGAGTATATAACGTTATACGTTATATCGTAATAGTATATAACGTTATACGTTATATCGTTATCGTATATAACGTTATTACGTTATATCGATATAGTATATAACGTTCTACGTTATATCGTTATAGTATATAACGTTATACGTTATATCGTTATCGTATATAACGTTATACGTTATGTCGTAATAACTACATAACGTTATACGTTCTATCGTAATAGTATATAACGTTATACGTTATATCGTAAATAGTATATAACGTTATACGTTATATCGTTATAGTATATAACGTTATACGTTATATCGTTATCGTAATTAACGTTATACGTTATATCGTAATAGCATATAACGTTATACGTTGTATCGTAATAGTATATAACGTTATACGTTGTATCGTAATAGTATATAACGTTATACGTTATATCGTTATCGTATATAACGTTATACGTTATGTCGTAATACTACATAACGTTCTACGTTATATCGATATAGTATATAACGTTATACGTTATATCGATATAGTATATAACGTTATACGTTATATCGATATAGTATATAACGTTATACGTTATATCGATATAGTATATAACGTTATACGTTATATCGTTATCGTGCATAACGTTATACGTTATATCGATATAGTATATAACGTCTATTCGTTATATCGTTATAGTACATAACGTTATACGTTATATCGATATAGTATATAACGCTATACGTTATATCGATATAGTATATAACGTTATACGTTATATCGAATATAGTATATAACGCTATACGTTATATCGATATAGTATATAACGTTATACGTTATATCGATATAGTATATAACGTTCTACGTTATATCGATATAGTATATAACGTTATACGTTATATCGATATAGTATATAACGTTATACGTTATATCGTTATCGTATATAACGTTATACGTTATGTCGTAATACTACATAACGTTCTACGTTATATCGATATAGTATATAACGTTATACGTTATATCGATATAGTATATAACGTTATACGTTATATCGATATATTATATAACGTTATACGATATATAGTAATAGTATATAACGTTATACGTTATATCGTTATAGTATATAACGTTATACGTTATATCGATATAGTATATAACGTTCTACGTTATATCGTTATAGTATATAACGTTATAACGTTATATCGATATAGTATATAACGCTATACGTTATATCGATATAGTATATAACGTTATACGTTATATCGATATAGTATATAACGCTATACGTTATATCGTATAGTATATAACGTTATACGTTATATCGATATAGTATATAACGCTATACGTTATATCGATATAGTATATAACGTTATACGTTATATCGATATAGTATATAACGTTCTACGTTATATCGATATAGTATATAACGTTATACGTTATATCGATATAGTATATAACGTTATACGTTATATCGTTATCGTATATAACGTTATACGTTATGTCGTAATTACTACATAACGTTCTACGTTATATCGATATAAGTATATAACGTTATACGTTATATCGATATAGTATATAACGTTATACGTTATATCGATATATTATATAACGTTATACGATATATAGTAATAGTATATAACGTTATACGTTATATCGTTATAGTATATAACGTTATACGTTATATCCGATATAGTATATAACGTTCTACGTTATATCGTTATAGTATATAAACGTTATACGTTATATCGATATAGTATATAACGTTCTACGTTATATCGATATAGTATATACGTTATACGTTATATCGATATAGTATATAACGTTATACGTTATATCGATATAGTATATAACGTTATACGTTATATCGTTATCGTATATAACGTTATACGTTATATCGATATAGTATATAACGTTATACGTTATATCGATATAGTATATAACGTTATACGTTATATCGATATAGTATATAACGTTATACGTTATATCGTTATCGTACATAACGTTATACGTTATATCGTTATAGTATAAACGTTATACGTTATGTCGTAATACTACATAACGTTATACGTAATATCGTTATAGTATATAACGTTATACGTTATATCGTTATAGTATATAACGTTATACGTTGTATCGTTATCGTATATAACGTTATACGTTATGTCGTAATACTACATAAAGTAATACGTTGTATCGTAATAGTGTATAACGTTATACGTTATATCGTAATAGTATATAACGTTATACGTTATATCGATATAGTATATAACAATATACGTTATATCGATATAGTATATAGCGTTATACCGTTATATCGATATAGTATATAACGTTATACGTTATATCGATCTAGTATACAACGCTATACGTTATATCGATATAGTATATAACGTTATACGTTATATCGATATAGTATATAACGCTATACGTTATATCGATATAGTATATAACGTTATACGTTATATCGATATAGTATATAACGCTATACGTTATATCGATATAGTATATAACGTTATACGTTATATCGATATAGTATATAAACGTTTTACGTTATATCGATATAGTATATAACGTTATACGTTATATCGATATAGTATATAACGTTATACGTTATATCGTTATCGTATATAAACGTTATACGTTATGTCGTAATACTACATAACACTATACGTTATATCGATAAGGTATATAACGCTATACGTTATATCGATATAGTATATAACGTTATACGTTATATCGATTATAGTATATAACGTTATACGATATATAGTAATAGTATATAACGTTATACGTTATATCGATATAGTATATAACGTTCTACGTTATATCGATATAGTATATAACGTTCTACGTTATATCGTTATAGTATAATAACGTTATACGTTATATCGATATAGTATATAACGTTATACGTTATATCGTTATCGTATATAACGTTATACGTTATATCGATATAGTATATAACGTTATACGTTATGTCGTAAATACTACATAACGTTATACGTTATATCGTTATAGTATATAACGTTATACGTTATATCGTTATAGTATATAACGTTATACGTTGTATCGTTATCGTATATAACGTTATACGTTATGTCGTAATACTACATAAACGTTATACGTTGTATCGTAATAGTGTGTATAACGTTATACGTTATATCGTAATAGTATATAACGTTATACGTTATATCGATATAGTATATAACAATATACGTTATATCGATATAGTATATAACGTTATACGTTATATCGATATAGTATATAACGTTATTACGTTATATCGATCTAGTATTACAACGCTATACGTTATATCGATATAGTATATAACGTTATACGTTATATCGATATAGTATAGAACGCTATACGTTATATCGATATAGTATATAACGTTATACGTTATATCGATATAGTATATAACGCTATACGTTATATCGATATAGTATATAACGTTATACGTTATATCGATATAGTATATAACGTTATACGTTATATCGATATAGTATATAACGCTATACGTTATATCGATATAGTATATAAAGTTATACGTTATATCGATATAGTATATAACGCTATACGTTATATCGATAGTATATAACGTTATACGTTATATCGATATAGTATATAACGTTATACGTTATATCGTTATCGTACATAACGTTATACGTTATATCGTTATAGTATATAACGTTTATACGTTATGTCGTAATACTACATAACGTTATACGTTATATCGTTATAGTATATAACGTTATACGTTATATCGTTATAGTATATAACGTTATACGTTGTATCGTTATCGTATATAACGTTATACGTTATGTCGTAATACTACATAACGTTATACGTTGTATCGTAATAGTGTATAACGTTATACGTTATATCGTAATAGTATATAACGTTATACGTTATATCGATATAGTATATAACAATATACGTTATATCGATATAGTATATAGCGTTATACGTTATATCGATATAGTATATAACGTTATACGTTATATCGATCTAGTATACAACGCTATACGTTATATCGATATAGTATATAACGTTATACGTTATATCGATATAGTATATAACGTTATACGTTATATCGTTATCGTACATAACGTTATACGTTATATCGATATAGTATATAACGTTTTACGTTATATCGTTATAGTATATAACGTTATACGTTATATCGATATAGTATATAACGCTATACGTTATATCGATATAGTATATAACGTTATACGTTATATCGATATAGTATATAACGCTATAGTTATATCGATATAGTATATAACGTTATACGTTATATCGATATAGTATATAACGTTCTACGTTATATCGATATAGTATATAACGTTATACGTTATACTCGATATAGTATATAACGTTATACGTTATATCGTTATCGTATATAACGTTATACGTTATATCGTTATCGTATATAACGTTATACGTTATGTCGTAATACTACATAACGTTCTACGTTATATCGATATAGTATATAACGTTATACGTTATATCGATATAGTATATAAACGTTATACGTTATATCGATATATTATATAACGTTATACGATATATAGTAATAGTATATAACGTTATACGTTATATCGTTATAGTATATAACGTTATACGTTATATCGATATAGTATATAACGTTCTACGTTATATCGTTATAGTATATAACGTTATACGTTATATCGATATAGTATATAACGCTATACGTTATATCGATATAGTATATAACGTTATACGTTATATCGATATAGTATATAACGCTATACGTTATATCGATATAGTATATAACGTTATACGTTATATCGATATAGTATATAACGCTATACGTTATATCGATATAGTATATAACGTTATACGTTATATCGATATAGTATATAACGTTCTACGTTATATCGATATAGTATATAAACGTTATACGTTATATCGATAATAGTATATAACGTTATACGTTATATCGTTATCGTATATAACGTTATACGTTATGTCGTAATACTACATAACGTTCTACGTTATATCGATATAGTATATAACGTTATACGTTTATATCGATATAGTATATAACGTTATACGTTATATCGATATATTATATAACGTTATACGATATATAGTAATAGTATATAACGTTATACGTTATATCGTTATAGTATATAACGTTATACGTTATATCGTTATAGTATATAACGTTATACGTTGTATCGTTATCGTATATAACGTTATACGTTATGTCGTAATACTACATTAACGTTATACGTTGTATCGTAATAGTGTATAACGTTATACGTTATATCGTAATAGTATATAACGTTATACGTTATATCGATATAGTATATAACAATATACGTTATATCGATATAGTATATAACGTTATACGTTATATCGATATAGTAATATAACGTTTATACGTTATATCGATCTAGTATACAACGCTATACGTTATATCGATATAGTATATAACGTTATACGTTATATCGATATAGTATATAACGCTATACGTTATATCGATATAGTATATAACGTTATACGTCTATATCGATATAGTATATAACAATATACGTTATATCGATATAGTATATAACGTTATACGTTATATCGATATAGTATATAACGCTATACGTTATATCGATATAGTATATAACGTTATACGTTATATCGATATAGTATATAACGTTATACGTTATATCGATATAGTATATAACGTTATACGATATATAGTAATAGTATATAACGTTATACGTTATATCGATATAGTATATAACGTTCTACGTTATATCGATATAGTATATAACGTTCTACGTTATATCGTTATAGTATATAACGTTATACGTTATATCGATATAGTATATAACGTTATACGTTATATCGTTATCGTATATAACGTTATACGTTATATCGATATAGTATATAACGTTATACGTTATGTCGTAATACTACATAACGTTATACGTTATATCGTTATAGTATATAACGTTATACGTTATATCGTTATAGTATATAACGTTATACGTTGTATCGTTATCGTATATAACGTTATACGTTATGTCGTAATACTACATAACGTTATACGTTGTATCGTAATAGTGTATAACGTTATACGTTATATCGTAATAGTATATAACGTTATACGTTATATCGATATAGTATATAACAATATACGTTATATCGATATAGTATATAACGTTATACGTTATATCGATATAGTATATAACGTTATACGTTTATATCGATCTAGTATACAACGCTATACGTTATATCGATATAGTATATAACGTTATACGTTATATCGTTATCGTATATAACGTTATACGTTATATCGATATAGTATATAACGTTCTACGTTATATCGTTATAGTATATAACGTTATACGTTATATCGTTATCGTATATAACGTTATACGTTATGTCGATATAGTATATAACGTTATACGTTATATCGATATATTATATAACGTTTATACGATATATAGTAATAGTATATAACGTTATACGTTATATCGTTATAGTATATAACGTTATACGTTATATCGATATAGTATATAACGTTCTACGTTATATCGTTATAGTATATAACGTTATACGTTATATCGATATAGTATATAACGTTCTACGTTATATCGATATAGTATATAACGTTATACGTTATATCGATATAGTATATAACGTTATACGTTATATCGATATAGTATATAACGTTATACGTTATATCGTTATCGTATATAACGTTATACGTTATATCGATATAGTATATAACGTTATACGTTATATCGATTAGTATATAACGTTATACGTTATATCGATATAGTATATAACGTTATACGTTATATCGTTATCGTACATAACGTTATACGTTATATCGTTATAGTATATAACGTTATACGTTATGTCGTAATACTACATAACGTTATACGTTATATCGTTATAGTATATAACGTTATACGTTATATCGTTATAGTATATAACGTTATACGTTGTATCGTTATCGTATATTACGTTATACGTTATGTCGTAATACTACATAACGTTATACGTTGTATCGTAATAGTGTATAACGTTATACGTTATATCGTAATAGTATATAACGTTATACGTTATATCGATATAGTATATAAACAATATACGTTATATCGATATAGTATATAGCGTTATACGTTATATCGATATAGTATATAACGTTATACGTTATATCGATCTAGTATACAACGCTATACGTTATATCGATATAGTATATAACGTTATACGTTATATCGATATAGTATATAACGCTATACGTTATATCGATATAGTATATAACGTTATACGTTATATCGATATAGTATATAACGCTATACGTTATATCGATATAGTATATAACGTTATACGTTATATCGATATAGTATATAACGTTATACGTTATATCGATATAGTATTAACGTTATACGTTATATCGATATAGTATATAACGTTATACGTTATATCGTTATCGTATATAACGTTATACGTTATGTCGTAATACTACATAACACTATACGTTATATCGATATAGTATATAACGCTATACGTTATATCGATATAGTATATAACGTTATACGTTATATCGATATAGTATATAACGTTATACGATATATAGTAATAGTATATAACGTTTATACGTTATATCGATATAGTATATAACGTTCTACGTTATATCGATATAGTATATAACGTTCTACGTTATATCGTTATAGTATATAACGTTATACGTTATATCGATATAGTATATAACGTTATACGTTATATCGTTATCGTATATAACGTATACGTTATATCGATATAGTATATAACGTTATACGTTATGTCGTAATACTACATATCGTTATACGTTATATCGTTATAGTATATAACGTTATACGTTATATCGTTATAGTATATAACGTTATACGTTGTATCGTTATCGTATATAACGTTATACGTTATGTCGTAATACTTACATAACGTTATACGTTGTATCGTAATAGTGTATAACGTTATACGTTATATCGTAATAGTATATAACGTTATACGTTATATCGATATAGTATATAACAATATACGTTATATCGATATAGTATATAACGTTATACGTTATATCGATATAGTATATAACGTTATACGTTATATCGATCTAGTATACAACGCTATACGTTATATCGATATAGTATATAACGTTATACGTTATATCGATATAGTATAGAACGCTATACGTTATATCGATATAGTATATAACGTTATACGTTATATCGATATAGTATATAACGCTATACGTTATATCGATATAGTATATACGTTATACGTTATATCGATATAGTATATAACGTTATACGTTATATCGATATAGTATATAACGCTATACGTTATATCGATATAGTATATAAAGTTATACGTTATATCGATATAGTATATAACGCTATACGTTATATCGATATAGTATATAACGTTATACGTTATATCGATATAGTATATAACGTTATACGTTATATCGTTATCGTACATAACGTTATACGTTATATCGTTATAGTATATAACGTTATACGTTATGTCGTAATACTACATAACGTTATACGTTATATCGTTATAGTATATAACGTTATACGTTATATCGTTATAGTATATAACGTTTATACGTTGTATCGTTATCGTATATAACGTTATACGTTATGTCGTAATACTACATAACGTTATACGTTGTATCGTAATAGTGTATAACGTTATACGTTATATCGTAATAGTATATAACGTTATACGTTATATCGATATAGTATATAACAATATACGTTATATCGATATAGTATATAGCGTTATACGTTATATCGATATAGTATATAACGTTATACGTTATATCGATCTAGTATACAACGCTATACGTTATATCGATATAGTTTATAACGTTATACGTTATATCGATATAGTATATAACGTTATACGTTATATCGTTATCGTACATAACGTTATACGTTATATCGATATAGTATATAACGTTATACGTTATATCGTTATAGTATATAACGTTATACGTTATATCGATATAGTATATAACGCTATACGTTATATCGATATAGTATATAACGTTATACGTTATATCGATATAGTATATAACGCTATACGTTATATCGATATAGTATATAACGTTATTACGTTATATCGATATAGTATATAACGTTCTACGTTATATCGATATAGTATATAACGTTATACGTTATATCGATATAGTATATAACGTTATACGTTATATCGTTATCGTATATAACGTTATACGTTATATCGTTATCGTATATAACGTTATACGTTATGTCGTAATACTACATAACGTTCTACGTTATATCGATATAAGTATATAACGTTATACGTTATATCGATATAGTATATAACGTTATACGTTATATCGATTATTTATATAACGTTATACGATATTAGTAATAGTATATAACGTTATACGTTATATCGTTATAGTATATAACGTTATACGTTATATCGATATAGTATATAACGTTCTACGTTATATCGTTATAGTATATAACGTTTATACGTTATATCGATATAGTATATAACGCTATACGTTATATCGATATAGTATATAACGTTATACGTTATATCGATATAGTATATAACGCTATACGTTATATCGATATAGTATATAACGTTATACGTTATAATCGATATAGTATATAACGCTATACGTTATATCGATATAGTATATAACGTTATACGTTATATCGATATAGTATATAACGTTCTACGTTATATCGATATAGTATATAACGTTATACGTTATATCGATATAGTATATAACGTTATACGTTATATCGTTATCGTATATAACGTTATACGTTATGTCGTAATACTACATAACGTTCTACGTTATATCGATATAGTATATAACGTTATACGTTATATCGATATAGTATATAACGTTATACGTTATATCGATATATTATATAACGTTATACGATATATAGTAATAGTATATAAACGTTATACGTTATATCGTTATAGTATATAACGTTATACGTTATATCGTTATAGTATATAACGTTATACGTTGTATCGTTATCGTATATAACGTTATAGTTATGTCGTAATACTACATAACGTTATACGTTGTATCGTAATAGTGTATAACGTTATACGTTATATCGTAATAGTATATAACGTTATACGTTATATCGATATAGTATATAACAATATACGTTATATCGATATAGTATATAACGTTATACGTTATATCGATATAGTATATAACGTTATACGTTATATCGATCTAGTATACAACGCTATACGTTATATCGATATAGTATATAACGTTATACGTTATATCGATATAGTATATAACCGCTATACGTTATATCGATATAGTATATAACGTTATACGTTATATCGATTATAGTATATAACAATATACGTTATATCGATATAGTATATAACGTTATACGTTATATCGATATAGTATATAACGCTATACGTTATATCGATATAGTATATAACGTTATACGTTATATCGATATAGTATATAACGTTATACGTTATATCGATATAAGTATATAACGTTATACGATTATATAGTAATAGTATATAACGTTATACGTTATATCGATATAGTATATAACGTTCTACGTTATATCGATTATAGTATATAACGTTCTACGTTATATCGTTATAGTATATAACGTTATACGTTATATCGATATAGTATATAACGTTATACGTTATATCGTTATCGTATATAACGTTATACGTTTATATCGATATAGTATATAACGTTATACGTTATGTCGTAATACTACATAACGTTATACGTTATATCGTTATAGTATATAACGTTATACGTTATATCGTTATAGTATATAACGTTATACGTTGTATCGTTATCGTATATAAACGTTATACGTTATGTCGTAATACTACATAACGTTATACGTTGTATCGTAATAGTGTATAACGTTATACGTTATATCGTAATTAGTATATAACGTTATACGTTATATCGATATTAGTATATAACAATATACGTTATATCGATATAGTATATAACGTTATACGTTATATCGACTATAGTATATAACGTTATACGTTATATCGATCTAGTATACAACGCTATACGTTATATCGATATAGTATATAACGTTATACGTTATATCGTTATCGTATATAACGTTATACGTTATATCGATATAGTATATAACGTTCTACGTTATATCGTAATAGTATATAACGTTATACGTTATATCGTTATCGTATATAACGTTATACGTTATGTCGTAATACTACATAACGTTCTACGTTATATCGATATAGTATATAACGTTATACGTTATATCGATATAGTATATAACGTTATACGTTATATCGATATAGTATATAACGTTATACGTTATATCGATATAGTATATAACGTTATTACGTTATATCGTTATCGTACATAACGTTATACGTTATATCGATATAGTATATAACGTTATACGTTATATCGTTATAGTATATAACGTTATACGTTATATCGATATAGTATATAACGCTATACGTTATATCGATATAGTATATAACGTTATACGTTATATCGATATAGTATATAACGCTATACGTTATATCGATATAGTATATAACGTTATACGTTATATCGATATAGTATATAACGTTCTACGTTATATCGATATAGTATATAACGTTATACGTTATATCGATATAGTATATAACGTTATACGTTATATCGTTATCGTATATACGTTATACGTTATATCGTTATCGTATATAACGTTATACGTTATGTCGTAATACTACATAACGTTCTACGTTTATATCGATATAGTATATAACGTTATACGTTATATCGATATAGTATAACGCTATACGTTATATCGATATAGTATATAAACATATCGATATAACGTATAGCGTTATATACTATATCGATATAACGTATAACGTTATATACTATATCGATATAACGTAGAACGTTATGTAGTATTACGACATAACGTATAACGTTATATACGATAACGATATAACGTATAACGTTATATACGATAACGATATAACGTATAACGTTATATACTATATCGATATAACGTATAACGTTATATACTATATCGATATAACGTAGAACGTTATATACTATATCGATATAACGTATAACGTTATATACTATATCGATATAACGTATAGCGTTATATACTATATCGATATAAACGTATAACGTTATATACTATATCGATATAAACGTATAGCGTTATATACTATATCGATATAACGTATAACGTTATATACTATAACGATATAACGTATAACGTTATATACTATATCGATATAACGTATAACGTTATGTACGATAAACGATATAACGTATAACGTTATATACTATATCGATATAACGTATAACGTTATATACTATATCGATATAACGTATAACGTTATATACTATATCGATATTACGTATAACGTTATATACTATATCGATATAACGTAGAACGTTATGTAGTATTACGACATAACGTATAACGTTATATACGATAACGATATAACGTATAAAGTTATATACTATTACGATATAACGTAGAACGTTATATACTATATCGATATAACGTATAACGTTATATACGATAACGATATAACGTATAACGTTATATACTATATCGATATAACGTATAGCGTTGTATACTAGATCGATATAACGTATAACGTTATATACTATATCGATATAACGTATAACGTTATATTACTATATCGATATAACGTATATTGTTATAATTACTATATCGATATAACGTATAACGTTATATACTATTACGATATAACGTATTAACGTTATACACTATTACGATACAACGTATAACGTTATGTAGTATTACGACATAACGTCTATAACGTTATATACGATAACGATACAACGTATAACGTTATATACTATAACGATATAACGTATAACGTTATATACTATAACGATATAACGTATAACGTTATGTAGTATTACGACATAACGTATAACGTTATATACTATATCGATTATAACGTATAACGTTATATACGATAACGATATAACGTATAAACGTTATATACTATATCGATTATAACGTATAACGTTATATACTATAACGATATAACGTAGAACGTTATATACTTTATCGATATAACGTAGAACGTTATATACTATATCGATATAACGTATAACGTTATATACTATTACTATATATCGTATAACGTTATATACTATATCGATATAACGTATAACGTTATATACTATATCGATATAACGTATAACGTTATATACTATATCGATATAACGTATAGCGTTATATACTATATCGATATAACGTATAACGTTATATACTATATCGATATAACGTATATTGTTATATACTATATCGATATAACGTATAACGTTATATACTATATCGATATAACGTATAGCGTTATATACTATATCGATATAACGTATAACGTTATATACTATATCGATATAACGTATAGCGTTGTATACTAGATCGATATAAACGTATAACGTTATATACTATATCGATAATAACGTAATATACTATATCGATATAACGTATATTGTTATATACTATATCGATATAACGTATAACGTTATATTACTATTACGATATAACGTATAACGTTATACACTATTACGATACAACGTATAACGTTATGTAGTATTACGACATAACGTATAACGTTATATACGATAACGATACAACGTATAAACGTTATATACTATAACGATATAACGTATAACGTTATATACTATAACGATATAACGTATAACGTTATATACTATTACTATATATCGTATAACGTTATATAATATATCGATATAACGTATAACGTTATATACTATATCGATATAAACGTATAACGTTATATACTATATCGATATAACGTAGAACGTTATGTAGTATTACGACATAACGTATAACGTTATATACGATAACGATATAACGTATAACGTTATATACTATATCGATATAACGTATAACGTTATATACTATATCGATATAACGTAGAACGTTATATACTATATCGATATAACGTATAACGTTATATACTATATCGATATAACGTATAGCGTTATATACTATATCGATATAACGTATAACGTTATATACTATATCGATATAACGTATAGCGTTATATACTATATCGATATAACGTATAACGTTATATACTATATCGATATAACGTATAGCGTTATATACTATATCGATATAACGTATAACGTTATATACTATAACGATATAACGTAGAACGTTATATACTATATCGATATAACGTATAACGTTATATACTATAACGATATAACGTATAACGTTATATACTATTACTATATATCGTATAACGTTATATAATATATCGATATAACGTATAACGTTATATACTATATCGATATAACGTATAACGTTATATACTATATCGATATAACGTAGAACGTTATGTAGTATTACGACATAACGTATAACGTTATATACGATAACGATATAACGTATAACGTTATATACGATAACGATATAACGTATAACGTTATATACTATATCGATATAACGTATAACGTTATATACTATATCGATATAACGTAGAACGTTATATACTATATCGATATAACGTATAACGTTATATACTATATCGATTATAACGTATAGCGTTATATACTATATCGATATAACGTATAACGTTATATACTATATCGATATAACGTATAGCGTTATATACTATATCGATATAACGTATAACGTTATATACTATAACGATATAACGTATAACGTTATATACTATATCGATATAACGTATAACGTTATGTACGATAACGATATAACGTATAACGTTATATACTATATCGATATAACGTATAACGTTATATACTATATCGATATAACGTATAGCGTTGTATACTAGATCGATATAACGTATAACGTTATATACTATATCGATATAACGTATAACGCTATATACTATATCGATATAACGTATATTGTTATATACTATATCGATATAACGTATATACGTTATATACTATTACGATATAACGTATAACGTTATACACTATTACGATACAACGTATAACGTTATGTAGTATTACGACATAACGTATAACGTTATATACGATAACGATACAACGTATAACGTTAAATACTATAACGATATAACGTATAACGTTATATACTATAACGATATAACGTATAAACGTTATGTAGTATTACGACATAACGTATAACGTTATATACTATAACGATATAACGTATAACGTTATGTACGATAACGATATAACGTATAACGTTATATACTATATCGATATAACGTATAACGTTATATACTATATCGATATAACGTATAGCGTTATATACTATATCGATATAACGTATAACTTTATATACTATATCGATATAACGTATAGCGTTATATACTATATCGATATAACGTATAACGTTATATACTATATCGATATAACGTATAACGTTATATACTATATCGATATAACGTATAGCGTTATATTACTATATCGATATAACGTATAACGTTATATACTATATCGATATAACGTATAGCGTTCTATACTATATCGATATAAACGTATAACGTTATATACTATATCGATATAACGTATAGCGTTGTATACTAGATCGATATAACGTATAACGTTATATACTATATCGATATAACGTATAACGTTATATACTATATCGATATAACGTATATTGTTATATACTATATCGATATAACGTATAACGTTATATACTATTACGATATAACGTATAACGTTATACACTATTACGATACAACGTATAAACGTTATGTAGTATTACGACATAACGTATAACGTTATATACGATAACGATACAACGTATAACGTTATATACTATAACGATATAACGTATAACGTTATATACTATAACGATATAACGTATAACGTTATGTAGTATTACGACATAACGTATAACGTTATATACTATATCGATATAACGTATAACGTTATATACGATAACGATATAACGTATAACGTTATATACTATATCGATATAACGTATAACGTTATATACTATAACGATATAACGTAGAACGTTATATACTATATCGATATAACGTAGAACGTTATATACTATATCGATATAACGTATAACGTTATATACTATTACTATATCGTATAACGTTATATACTATATCGATATAACGTATAACGTTATATACTATATCGATATAACGTATAGCGTTATATACTATATCGATATAACGTATAGTGTTATGTAGTATTACGACATAACGTATAACGTTATATACGATAACGATATAACGTATAACGTTATATACTATATCGATATAACGTATAACGTTATATACTATATCGATATAACGTATAACGTTATATACTATATCGATATAACGTATAACGTTATATACTATATCGATATAACGTATAGCGTTATATACTATATCGATATATACGTATAACGTTATATACTATATCGATATAACGTATAGCGTTATATACTATATCGATATAACGTATAACGTTATATACTATATCGATATAACGTATAGCGTTGTATACTAGATCGATATAACGTATAACGTTATATACTATATCGATATAACGTATAACGCTATATACCTATATCGATATAACGTATATTGTTATATACTATATCGATATAACGTATAACGTTATATACTATTACGATATAACGTATAACGTTATACACTATTACGATACAACGTATAACGTTATGTAGTATTACGACATAACGTATAACGTTATATACGATAACGATACAACGTATAACGTTATATACTATAACGATATAACGTATAACGTTATATACTATAACGAGTATAACGTATAACGTTATGTAGTATTACGACATAACGTATAACGTTATATACTATAACGATATAACGTATAACGTTATGTACGATAACGATATAACGTATAACGTTATATACTATATCGATATAACGTATAACGTTATATACTATATCGATATAACGTATAACGTTATATACTATATCGATATAACGTATAACGTTATATACGATAACGATATAACGTATAACGTTATATACTATATCGATATAACGTATAACGTTATATACTATATCGATATAACGTATAACGTTATATACTATATCGATATAACGTAGAACGTTATATACTATATCGATATAACGTATAACGTTATATACTATAACGATATAACGTAGAACGTTATATACTATATCGATATAACGTATAACGTTATATACTATAACGATATAACGTATAACGTATATACTATTACTATATATCGTATAACGTTATATAATATATCGATATAACGTATAACGTTATATACTATATCGACATAACGTATAACGTTATATACGATAACGATATAACGTATAACGTTATATACTATAACGATATAACGTAGAACGTTATATACTATATCGATATAACGTATAACGTTATATACGATAACGATATAACGTATAACGTTATATACTATATCGATATAACGTATAGCGTTGTATACTAGATCGATATAACGTATAACGTTATATACTATATCGATATAACGTATAACGTTATATACTATATCGATATAACGTATATTGTTATATACTATATCGATATAACGTATAACGTTATATACTATTACGATATAACGTATAACGTTATACACTATTACGATACAACGTATAACGTTATGTAGTATTACGACATAACGTATAACGTTATATACGATAACGATACAACGTATAACGTTATATACTATAACGATATAACGTATAACGTTATATACTATAACGATATAACGTATAACGTTATGTAGTATTACGACATAACGTATAACGTTATATACTATATCGATATAACGTATAACGTTATATACGATAACGATATAACGTATAACGTTATATACTATATCGATATAACGTATAACGTTATATACTATAACGATATAACGTAGAACGTTATATACTATATCGATATAACGTAGAACGTTATATACTATATCGATATAACGTATAACGTTATATACTATTACTATATATCGTATAACGTTATATACTATATCGATATAACGTATAACGTTATATACTATATCGATATAACGTATAACGTTATATACTATATCGATATAACGTATAGCGTTATATACTATATCGATATAACGTATAACGTTATATACTATATCGATATAACGTATATTGTTATATACTATATCGATATAACGTATAACGTTATATACTATATCGATATAACGTATAGCGTTATATACTATATCGATATAACGTATAACGTTATATACTATATCGATATAACGTATAGCGTTGTATACTAGATCGATATAACGTATAACGTTATATACTATATCGATATAACGTATAACGTTATATACTATATCGATATAACGTATATTGTTATATACTATATCGATATAACGTATAACGTTATATACTATTACGATATAACGTATAACGTTATACACTATTACGATACAACGTATAACGTTATGTAGTATTACGACATAACGTATAACGTTATATACGATAACGATACAACGTATAACGTTATATACTATAACGATATAACGTATAACGTTATATACTATAACGATATAACGTATAACGTTATATACTATTACTATATATCGTATAACGTTATATAATATATCGATATAACGTATAACGTTATATACTATATCGATATAACGTATAACGTTATATACTATATCGATATAACGTAGAACGTTATGTAGTATTACGACATAACGTATAACGTTATATACGATAACGATATAACGTATAACGTTATATACTATATCGATATAACGTATAACGTTATATACTATATCGATATAACGTAGAACGTTATATACTATATCGATATAACGTATAACGTTATATACTATATCGATATAACGTATAGCGTTATATACTATATCGATATAACGTATAACGTTATATACTATATCGATATAACGTATAGCGTTATATACTATATCGATATAACGTATAACGTTATATACTATATCGATATAACGTATAGCGTTATATACTATATCGATATAACGTATAACGTTATATACTATAACGATATAACGTAGAACGTTATATACTATATCGATATAACGTATAACGTTATATACTATAACGATATAACGTATAACGTTATATACTATTACTATATATCGTATAACGTTATATAATATATCGATATAACGTATAACGTTATATACTATATCGATATAACGTATAACGTTATATACTATATCGATATAACGTAGAACGTTATGTAGTATTACGACATAACGTATAACGTTATATACGATAACGATATAACGTATAACGTTATATACGATAACGATATAACGTATAACGTTATATACTATATCGATATAACGTATAACGTTATATACTATATCGATATAACGTAGAACGTTATATACTATATCGATATAACGTATAACGTTATATACTATATCGATATAACGTATAGCGTTATATACTATATCGATATAACGTATAACGTTATATACTATATCGATATAACGTATAGCGTTATATACTATATCGATATAACGTATAACGTTATATACTATAACGATATAACGTATAACGTTATATACTATATCGATATAACGTATAACGTTATGTACGATAACGATATAACGTATAACGTTATATACTATATCGATATAACGTATAACGTTATATACTATATCGATATAACGTATAGCGTTGTATACTAGATCGATATAACGTATAACGTTATATACTATATCGATATAACGTATAACGCTATATACTATATCGATATAACGTATATTGTTATATACTATATCGATATAACGTATAACGTTATATACTATTACGATATAACGTATAACGTTATACACTATTACGATACAACGTATAACGTTATGTAGTATTACGACATAACGTATAACGTTATATACGATAACGATACAACGTATAACGTTATATACTATAACGATATAACGTATAACGTTATATACTATAACGATATAACGTATAACGTTATGTAGTATTACGACATAACGTATAACGTTATATACTATAACGATATAACGTATAACGTTATGTACGATAACGATATAACGTATAACGTTATATACTATATCGATATAACGTATAACGTTATATACTATATCGATATAACGTATAGCGTTATATACTATATCGATATAACGTATAACTTTATATACTATATCGATATAACGTATAGCGTTATATACTATATCGATATAACGTATAACGTTATATACTATATCGATATAACGTATAACGTTATATACTATATCGATATAACGTATAGCGTTATATACTATATCGATATAACGTATAACGTTATATACTATATCGATATAACGTATAGCGTTCTATACTATATCGATATAACGTATAACGTTATATACTATATCGATATAACGTATAGCGTTGTATACTAGATCGATATAACGTATAACGTTATATACTATATCGATATAACGTATAACGTTATATACTATATCGATATAACGTATATTGTTATATACTATATCGATATAACGTATAACGTTATATACTATTACGATATAACGTATAACGTTATACACTATTACGATACAACGTATAACGTTATGTAGTATTACGACATAACGTATAACGTTATATACGATAACGATACAACGTATAACGTTATATACTATAACGATATAACGTATAACGTTATATACTATAACGATATAACGTATAACGTTATGTAGTATTACGACATAACGTATAACGTTATATACTATATCGATATAACGTATAACGTTATATACGATAACGATATAACGTATAACGTTATATACTATATCGATATAACGTATAACGTTATATACTATAACGATATAACGTAGAACGTTATATACTATATCGATATAACGTAGAACGTTATATACTATATCGATATAACGTATAACGTTATATACTATTACTATATATCGTATAACGTTATATACTATATCGATATAACGTATAACGTTATATACTATATCGATATAACGTATAGCGTTATATACTATATCGATATAACGTATAGTGTTATGTAGTATTACGACATAACGTATAACGTTATATACGATAACGATATAACGTATAACGTTATATACTATATCGATATAACGTATAACGTTATATACTATATCGATATAACGTATAACGTTATATACTATATCGATATAACGTATAACGTTATATACTATATCGATATAACGTATAGCGTTATATACTATATCGATATAACGTATAACGTTATATACTATATCGATATAACGTATAGCGTTATATACTATATCGATATAACGTATAACGTTATATACTATATCGATATAACGTATAGCGTTGTATACTAGATCGATATAACGTATAACGTTATATACTATATCGATATAACGTATAACGCTATATACTATATCGATATAACGTATATTGTTATATACTATATCGATATAACGTATAACGTTATATACTATTACGATATAACGTATAACGTTATACACTATTACGATACAACGTATAACGTTATGTAGTATTACGACATAACGTATAACGTTATATACGATAACGATACAACGTATAACGTTATATACTATAACGATATAACGTATAACGTTATATACTATAACGATATAACGTATAACGTTATGTAGTATTACGACATAACGTATAACGTTATATACTATAACGATATAACGTATAACGTTATGTACGATAACGATATAACGTATAACGTTATATACTATATCGATATAACGTATAACGTTATATACTATATCGATATAACGTATAACGTTATATACTATATCGATATAACGTATAACGTTATATACGATAACGATATAACGTATAACGTTATATACTATATCGATATAACGTATAACGTTATATACTATATCGATATAACGTATAACGTTATATACTATATCGATATAACGTAGAACGTTATATACTATATCGATATAACGTATAACGTTATATACTATAACGATATAACGTAGAACGTTATATACTATATCGATATAACGTATAACGTTATATACTATAACGATATAACGTATAACGTTATATACTATTACTATATATCGTATAACGTTATATAATATATCGATATAACGTATAACGTTATATACTATATCGATATAACGTATAACGTTATATACTATATCGATATAACGTAGAACGTTATGTAGTATTACGACATAACGTATAACGTTATATACGATAACGATATAACGTATAACGTTATATACTATATCGATATAACGTATAACGTTATATACTATATCGATATAACGTAGAACGTTATATACTATATCGATATAACGTATAACGTTATATACTATATCGATATAACGTATAGCGTTATATACTATATCGATATAACGTATAACGTTATATACTATATCGATATAACGTATAGCGTTATATACTATATCGATATAACGTATAACGTTATATACTATATCGATATAACGTATAGCGTTATATACTATATCGATATAACGTATAACGTTATATACTATAACGATATAACGTAGAACGTTATATACTATATCGATATAACGTATAACGTTATATACTATAACGATATAACGTATAACGTTATATACTATTACTATATATCGTATAACGTTATATAATATATCGATATAACGTATAACGTTATATACTATATCGATATAACGTATAACGTTATATACTATATCGATATAACGTAGAACGTTATGTAGTATTACGACATAACGTATAACGTTATATACGATAACGATATAACGTATAACGTTATATACTATATCGATATAACGTATAACGTTATATACTATATCGATATAACGTAGAACGTTATATACTATATCGATATAACGTATAACGTTATATACTATATCGATATAACGTATAGCGTTATATACTATATCGATATAACGTATAACGTTATATACTATATCGATATAACGTATAGCGTTATATACTATATCGATATAACGTATAACGTTATGTACTATAACGATATAACGTATAACGTTATATACTATATCGATATAACGTATAACGTTATGCACGATAACGATATAACGTATAACGTTATATACTATATCGATATAACGTATAACGTTATATACTATATCGATATAACGTATAACGTTATATACTATATCGATATAACGTATAACGTTATATACTATATCGATATAACGTAGAACGTTATGTAGTATTACGACATAACGTATAACGTTATATACGATAACGATATAACGTATAACGTTATATACTATTACGATACAACGTATAACGTTATATACTATTACGATACAACGTATAACGTTATATGCTATTACGATATAACGTATAACGTTAATTACGATAACGATATAACGTATAACGTTATATACTATAACGATATAACGTATAACGTTATATACTATTACGATATAACGTATAACGTTATATACTATTACGATAGAACGTATAACGTTATGTAGTATTACGACATAACGTATAACGTTATATACGATAACGATATAACGTATAACGTTATATACTATAACGATATAACGTAGAACGTTATATACTATATCGATATAACGTATAACGTTATATACGATAACGATATAACGTATAACGTTATATACTATTACGATATAACGTATAACGTTATATACTCTTACGATACAACGTATAACGTTATGTAGTATTACGACATAACGTATAACGTTATATACGATAACGATACAACGTATAACGTTATATACTATAACGATATAACGTATAACGTTATATACTATAACGATATAACGTATAACGTTATGTAGTATTACGACATAACGTATAACGTTATATACTATTACTATATATCGTATAACGTTATATACTATATCGATATAACGTATAACGTTATATACTATATCGATATAACGTATAGCGTTATATACTATATCGATATAACGTATAACGTTATATACTATATCGATATAACGTATAGCGTTATGTAGTATTACGACATAACGTATAACGTTATGTACGATAACGATATAACGTATAACGTTATATACTATTACGATACAACGTATAACGTTATATACTATAACGATATAACGTATAACGTTATGTAGTATTACGACATAACGTATAACGTTATATACTATAACGATATAACGTATAACGTTATGTACGATAACGATATAACGTATAACGTTATATACTATATCGATATAACGTATAACGTTATATACTATTACGATATAACGTATAACGTTATATACTATTACGATACAACGTATAACGTTATGTAGTATTACGACCTAACGTATAACGTTATATACGATAACGATACAACGTATAACGTTATATACTATAACGATATAACGTATAACGTTATATACTATAACGATATAACGTATAACGTTATGTAGTATTACGACATAACGTATAACGTTATATACTATAACGATATAACGTATAACGTTATATACTATTACGATACAACGTATAACGTTATGTAGTATTACGACATAACGTATAACGTTATATACGATAACGATACAACGTATAACGTTATATACTATAACGATATAACGTATAACGTTATATACTATAACGATATAACGTATAACGTTATGTAGTATTACGACATAACGTATAACGTTATATACTATAACGATATAACGTATAACGTTATGTACGATAACGATATAACGTATAACGTTATATACTATATCGATATAACGTATAACGTTATATACGATAACGATATAACGTATAACGTTATATACTATATCGATATAACGTATAGTGTTATGTAGTATTACGACATAACGTATAACGTTATATACGATAACGATATAACGTATAACGTTATATACGATAACGATACAACGTATAACGTTATATACTATAACGATATAACGTATAACGTTATATACTATTACGATACAACGTATAACGTTATGTAGTATTACGACATAACGTATAACGTTATATACGATAACGATACAACGTATAACGTTATATACTATAACGATATAACGTATAACGTTATATACTAAATCGATATAACGTATAACGTTATATACTATATCGATATAACGTAGAACGTTATATACTATATCGATATAACGTAGAACGTTATGTAGTATTACGACATAACGTATAACGTTATATACGATAACGATATAACGTATAACGTTATATACGATAACGATACAACGTATGACGTTATATACTATAACGATATAACGTATAACGTTATATACTATAACGATATAACGTATAACGTTATGTAGTATTACGACATAACGTATAACGTTATATACGATAACGATATAACGTATAACGTTATGTACGATAACGATATAACGTATAACGTTATATACTATATCGATATATCGTATAGCGTTATATACTATATCGATATAACGTATAACGTTATATACTATAACGATATAACGTATAACGTTATATACTATATCGATATAGCGTATAACGTTATATACGATAACGATATAACGTATAACGTTATATACTATAACGATATAACGTATAACGTTACATACTATATCGATATAACGTATAACGTTATATACTATATCGATATAACGTATAACGTTATATACTATATCGATATAACGTATAACGTTATATACTATATCGATATAACGTATAACGTTATATACTATATCGATATGACGTAGAACGTTATGTAGTATTACGACATAACGTATAACGTTATATACGATAACGATATAACGTATAACGTTATATACTATTACGATACAACGTATAACGTTATATACTATTACGATACAACGTATAACGTTATATGCTATTACGATATAACGTATAACGTTAATTACGATAACGATATAACGTATAACGTTATATACTATAACGATATAACGTATAACGTTATATACTATTACGATATAACGTATAACGTTATATACTATTACGATAGAACGTATAACGTTATATACTATTACTATATATCGTATAACGTTATATACTATATCGATATAACGTATAACGTTATATACTATATCGATATAACGTATAGCGTTATATACTATATCGATATAACGTATAACGTTATATACTATATCGATATAACGTATAGCGTTATGTAGTATTACGACATAACGTATAACGTTATGTACGATAACGATATAACGTATAACGTTATATACTATAACGATATAACGTATAACGTTATGTCGTATTACGATATAACGTATAACGTTATATACTATTACTATATATAGTATAACGTTATATACTATATCGATATAACGTATAACGTTATATACTATATCGATATAACGTATAACGTTATATACTATTACGATATAACGTATAACGTTATATACTATATCGATATAACGTATAACGTTATATACTATTACGATACAACGTATAACGTTATATACTATTACTATATATCGTATAACGTTATATACTATATCGATATAACGTATAACGTTATATAGTATATCGATATAACGTAGAACGTTATGTAGTATTACGACATAACGTATAACGTTATATACGATAACGATATAACGTATAACGTTATATACTATATCGATATAACGTATAGCGTTATATACTATAACGATATAACGTATAACGTTATATACTATATCGATATAACGTATAGCGTTATGTAGTATTACGACATAACGTATAACGTTATATACGATAACGATATAACGTATAACGTTATATACTCTTACGATACAACGTATAACGTTATGTAGTATTACGACATAACGTATATCGTTATATACTATATCGATATAACGTATAACGTTATATACTATATCGATATAACGTATAACGTTATATACTATAACGATATAACGTAGAACGTTATATACTATATCGATATAACGTATAACGTTATATACTATAACGATATAACGTATAACGTTATATACTATTACTATATATCGTATAACGTTATATACTATATCGATATAACGTATAACGTTATATACTATATCGATACAACGTATAACGTTATATACTATTACGATACAACGTATAACGTTATATACTATTACTATATATCGTATAACGTTATATACTATATCGATATAACGTATAACGTTATATACGATAACGATATAACGTATAACGTTATATACTATATCGATATAACGTATAGCGTTATATACTATATCGATATAACGTAGAACGTTATATACTATATCGATATAACGTATAACGTTATATACTATTACTATATATCGTATAACGTTATATACTATATCGATATAACGTATAACGTTATATACTATATCGATATAACGTATAGCGTTATATACTATATCGATATAACGTATAACGTTATATACTATATCGATATAACGTATAGCGTTATATACTATATCGATATAACGTATAACGTTATATACTATTACGATATAACGTATAACGTTATATACTATTACGATACAACGTATAACGTTATGTAGTATTACGACATAACGTATAACGTTATATACGATAACGATACAACGTATAACGTTATATACTATAACGATATAACGTATAACGTTATATACTATAACGATATAACGTATAACGTTATGTAGTATTACGACATAACGTATAACGTTATATACTATAACGATATAACGTATAACGTTATGTACGATAACCATATAACGTATAACGTTATATACTATATCGATATAACGTATAACGTTATATACGATTGTTACGTTTCGCTATCCAAATTTTGAAATTTTAAACAATGTAGTAGTCGCTGCCACCAGAAACAGTCTAAGGACTGTTTCAATTAGATATTTCTTGTTAGATTATGTAGCGTTGATCGGAGTTTAGGCCACTGGTCAACAATCTCCACGTTTCGGCTAACCTGCTATGCGCAGGAATACTAGCACGGGAGAGGATTGTTTGGAATAAACAATTATATTATAAATAATTATTACAGGCGGAATTAATGACGAATTATACTAATCATTGATATTATTTATTATTTTAATTATTAGTTATTAATAATAATTAAAGTTAACTCACCTGACGTTGGTCTCCGTTGATGAACGGGCAGGCCGCTGGGGTGATTCCGGTTTTACAAAGATCGACACTTCTATAATTTTTCGTTTTAATCTTTATTTAATTTGAACAGTGTAAACAACAGTGTGTCCGGACGTGTTTAACAATTCGAAATTCTAACACAAAAACTTGAGCCAACTATTGTTTTGATTCTAACTGACTAATAACAATTATTTTATAATTCGAACTGACTAATAACATTTATATCTCGTAATTCTTAAACTCGAACTGGAACGAACAATTATTCTCTAATCCTAACTTAAATTCTAATTAAATCAACTGAACGAACTGATATCAGACTCACTCAAATTCAATTGAACGACTAACAATTACTCTCCTTATTTTCGCTAAATTCTCCTGAACCAACTAATCACAATTGCTCTATCCTATTTCTTTATTCTAACTGAATTACTCTTCTTTAATTTCGTTAAATTCTCCCGAACGCTAACAATTTCTCTGACTATATTCTAACTGAACCAACTAATGGCAGTTACTCTCTTTTCACAATTACTCTGATTGTTCTAACTGAACCACTAACAATTAATCGCTAACGCTAACGCTAACAATTAATCTGATTTGAATTGTGTCGCTACGCTTTTTATAATGACATCCCCAATGGGATGACAGTCACGTGACAGTTCGTTCCGGTGGGAATCGCAATGCTGCAGGTTTTTAGAGTTTCCATGAGAGAACGTGGATTTTGATGATTACAGGTTATGTTGAGTGATGGACACAAAAGCGTCCGCGCCTGTGCGAACTGTATGAGTATGTGTTTTTAGTATTCTATCTCGTTTCGCATGTTGTTTGTTTCCTTAAACTTGTGAATTTGTTTTAGCGCAAGAGGAAGAAGATATGTGAATGGTACGAGATGACGTGATCGACGTGCGTGTGTGAATATGTGCGAGGGATGATGCTGAAGTAGCGGTTTTCCATCCAAATAGGCACAGTGGCACCTTCGTTGGCGTCGTGTCCTGATGATCTTTTGACAATTTGGTTTTATTTGACAATATGAGATATATTTTGCTCCTTGTAGATTTATATGTCCATATTTGCTATATATTAAATCGTGTATATTTTATATTACCTTCTTGTTATTAGGTTATTAGTTGTGTAACTCCAGTTTCTGATCTATGGAAAGTGGTGAAACGTCTTCACGAAATACAATTTCATTCGTTTTCCTCCCTTGCATTGGCACGCTGTGAGTGGTGTCGACTTCCAGATGAGGTTTGTGCATCTTGATTATTATGCATTTAATGATAGATACTTTGTCAGAGGTTCCCATGCGGATTGTCTTGGTGTGTATCTTGTTATGATTTCTTTTATTTAGTTCATCCTGCTTCTTTCGTGTTTTATTCACTGCATATGATATTTCAGTGCAAGAAGAAGAAGAATTGTAAAGAATCCGTAAGTGGCCCTAGAAGACGCAGTCATCGTGTGAGGTGTTGTCGGCAGGAACGAAGAGTCGAAGTTGTTGAAGAAGTCGTGTGACATTTGTATTGTTTCCGGTTATATACAACGCTATTTCACATATCTATGTATATATATATTATTATATTATTATATATTATTATACTAAATCTTCAGTTGGTTTAGTTGAATGTTCAGTAATGTAATTTTTACAAGGTGGTTTTGTATATTAGATGAGTAGTTGTTCGATATAATAATATGTGTGTATATATATATACATTTCACAATGTAATTTTCCATTATGTAAAATATATATATGCATATGTATATGTGCGCGTATTGTTATTCTCATTGTTTCTCGGATCGTTAATTGGTTGAATATTCCATAATGTGGATTTCGTATATAATTCTCTAGGTTCGTAGAAATGTAAATCTATATATTTATTTCTTTGCGTTTTAATGGTTTAATAACGTATACATACATATATATATATATATATTATGAATTTTTCCCAAAGATACGCGTACGCATGTGTATATCTATATATGTGTGTGTCGCAGAGTAATCTTGTATACAATTTTCACTTTTATTAGAATGCTGATGTAGTGTAGTATATTTTATTTCTTTTATATTTTATTAGATTACCAATTATTTAGATTCACGAAGTAGGTCACACACACAGATATGCATACACGTGTGTGTATATACATGTGTTTTCGCAGAGAAATCTCATACATTTGAATCGCGGTTTGTTTTATTTATTGGTTCATTTAATTATTTCATTTTATTTGTATTTTATATGTCATTGCTGATTGGTTGTAGTGTTTCTTCTTATTGATTCATTTATTTCATTTTGATTGTCTGTCGTATAATTCTTTTTATTTTGATTGGTTAGTTATTAGTTAATTTATTATTATTGGTCGTGTTTAATTATTCATAAGTTATTGGTTCGTGGCGTCACGTGCGGAACGCGGGACGTGACACCCCCGCCCTTGGTGTTCAAATTTCCGAAGGAAATTTGACTGATCGTAGCAGATGTAGTTGCGATTGGTTGTTGGTCCATCCTAACGGGCAACAGCGCGAACTACAATTCCTTACATCAAAAGATTTCTTTGGGGTTATTGTGTCGTGTTAAGATTGACATTTATGCATTGCAGACAAGATATCGCGGGTTGGAGTTTTGTTATTTGTATTTCACACAATCTACAACGCGCTCTTTGGATTTGTGTGCATAAAAACGTGTTGGAGGGCCTTCGTATGGGTCGCGATAGCCTAAGTCTAGATTATCGTACCCGTCTTTTTATTATTTTTTATTAGAAATATAATTTATTTGTAAGGTATTAAAGTTACTACTTATATGCGTTGATTGGTGGTGGATGTCCCTAATATGTGGTGACTTTTGCCAATATCGAATTAATTATCTATCTGTTAATTGTTTTTAACTTTATTTTAGTAGGTGACGTGTAATTCAAATAAAATTAATATTATTTATGTATATGTGTTTCATTGCGCGTGCGTAAGGACTATTCCCTATTCGTGACAATCTAAGATGGCCGTTCATGAATGTCTCTAGTATATGGTGAATTTTATTCATGCGGTTTTGTTATTTATTTGTTAATTATTTGTGACTTTATTTTAGCAGTTGACGTATAATTGAAGTGGGAATAATATTATTCTGTATTTATTTTAGTGTGTATAATTATTGCATGTAGTTCATTGCGCATGCGTGAGATCTGCTTCACGCTCGCGACGGATTTCCAAAATGGATGTTTGTTACGTCTTAAATAAGAGTGTAGTGTTTTGTAAATTTGTTTGATATTGTAATAATTGTTTTGTTACTTAGTTTCAACTCCGTTCTAGTGAAGTGTCAACGTCTAGTTTTGTGTTCGTCGTAATGTGTATGTTTAATTTAACATTGTTTTGTATTTGTTGTAATATGTGTATATATACTGTGTGTTATTTTAATGTAATAGCGTGTGGATTATATCGTTGTCGAAAATATTAATTACTAATAGAATCGTTTCACTGTTTAATTATAAGGTAGTTTATATTTATGTAGCTTTTGTTTAATTGGTTTAATCTAATGCGTGCATAGTGTCACCAGTCACCACTGTGTAGTATAACCTTATTTCTTTATACGTAATTTAATATAGTAATGCTGTAATAGCTTAACACAATATGATAATTCCTAATTTTAATCATGTTTGATTATTAATGCCCGGCTAATCTATCTTGATTAATTTCTAGCCTATTTCTATTTTATTAGCTATTTCTATATCTTCCCTATTAATCTGTTGTTACTTAGTAATTATGTGATTTATTATTAGTGATTTATTATTATTTCATATTTGTATAGTATAATTTTTTGAGCTAATCTATGTATTATTGGTTAAAACTTGTTTATTGAATTATTACCGTTTGTAGTTTCTCAAATCCTATTCCTTCGATGCTGCGTTACCGTGTGTAAGGCATCATCCGGTTTTCATTATATTCAAAATACTTACTACAGATACCTTTATTCATCCTATATTTGTGAGTATAAACATATCATTTAGTTAATTAATTCAATATGCACGTAGTGCATTGTGTGAGCGACCGCTATTGTGCATTACAAATCTGTTTCTATATGTGAGGTATAATAATAATCGTGTAATGTAAGTCGAGACTAATTCATGTATTATAGATTAGAACTTGTACACTATATTATTACTGTTCATAGTTACTTCGTCTTTATTCTCCAAGTCTACACGCTACGTCGCTCACGCAAGACAGCTGCCCGACGTAATTGGCAATCTTGTTGTAAGTTTTAATAGTATTATTTCTTTTCATATATGTCAAGGCAATTGAGGCCAGTTCTTGCATTCGTTTCAGCTGGCAGTCGTATTCTATGTTCTACGGAGTGGATCCATAATTTATCTCTGCGGAATTCCTGCATGTACACTTCCTTCTACAATGATTAGTTGTGGACTAGGTACTTTTTACTTTCACTGCCTTTAATTATGTTATTGAATTAACACGTTTTATAGAACGCAAATAGTAATCTTTCTTTTGTTTTTAGGTTTCCACTATCTGCACTATTCGACAAGCAGTGTCGCACTTACTTTGGTTTAACCACGATATTGTTATAATCGTTTAGTACTATTATATTTTGTATTAAGGTAATTGAGGTTAATTCTTCCATTTGTTTCAGATGGCTGTCATACGTTATGTTTTACGAATATGGGCTTATGGCATGTCTTTGCATATACACTTCCTTTTACAATAGTTAATTGTTCACAAGGTACTTTTCACTTTCACCGTTTTAATCACTTTATTGAATTAATACATTTTATATTTGAGTAATGTTTAGAAAGTACATAGTAATTTCCTTTTCTTTTTAGGTTTCCATTATCCGCATTATTCGACGAGCAGCACTGCACTACATACTACTGTACTGTGTTACCTTCTGAAAACGTTTCGTTTATTGTTTATTTCGGTTATGCGCTAATTTTAACTTATTTAAGTGCACTGTTCGCGGAATCCCTTTCACTTCAATCATGACGTTTTGGTTTTCTAAAATTTCTAACACTCTATGCGGTCCCGAATATTGGTCGGAAAATTTTCCTCTTCTGGGTTCCTTTAATAGATATACTAGATCTCCTATTTTGAAATTTTGCGGGTTGATTCGTCTGTCATAGTATTCTTTTGACTTTAATTTGGATTTTATCAAATTTTCTCTTGCCATTTGTTGAACGGTGACGATTTTATCGAACAGGTCTCTGAGATACTCTGCATATGTTGGTTCCATATTCTCCTCGGTTATCATCTCGCCAGTAGGTTCTCTGGCTAAGTGCCCAAAGACTAGTTCGTGTGGGGAGAATTTTGTTCCTTCGTGTACGGAGGTATTGTAGGAGAACATGGCTAATTCCACCCATTCGTCCCAGTTTCTGGAATTTTCGATGTACAGGTTGAGGTATTCAGTTAATACGTGGTGAGATCTTTCGATGGAGCCGTTGCTTTGTGGATGGTATGCTGACGTGGTATACCTTTTTATGCGAAATCTTTTTGCTACTTTTTTCATCAGCGAGGATGTAAAATTTGCTCCCCGATCAGTAAGGATAGCCCTCGGTGAACCGAATCGGCAAATGAATTGTTTTACGAAAACGTCAGCTACCTCGGCCGAAGAGATTCCTGCTATCGGGATCCCGATTGAATATTTTGTCAGTAAGTCTTGGATGGTTAATATGTATTTATTTCCCTTTTGTGTCTGTGGTAATGGACCGACGATATCCATACTAATTTTATCGAACGCTTTACCTGGTGTGTCTGTGAGCACCATGGGTTGCCTTGTTTTTATTCTGGTTAACTTTTTCAATTGGCATTCTTTGCATGTTCTCACGTATTCCTGGATTTCTTTCTTCATGGTTTTCCAATAGTAGTATTGTCGTACTCTTTGGTAAGTTTTTGTTACTCCCTTATGTCCTGCTACAGGTGATTCGTGCTTTTCTCGTATTATGTTGCTTCGCGCTTCCACCAGTGGGATAATTATTTCCCCGGTACAGATGGTAATAGCTATGGTTTCTCCCACGAATACTTCTTTCAGTTTCCTGATTGTATATCGCCAAGGTATTCCTTCCAGGTTTGTTTTGCTGATGCTAAAGGACGTTAATTGGTTTTCTTTTACCACATCCAGTAAAGATTTCAATGAGTTCAATATATTTTCTGGCGTTATTGGAGAGTTTCGATCTTCCTTTACGGGTAGGGACACGATGTATTTTCCGGAATCTTGATTCAATATTACTCTTCCCAACATTAAATCTCTATAATACGGCAGTTTTCCTGCTTCCTTCATTTCTAAGGCCCCTTTATCTATCGGAGTGCCATGTATATCGACGAATATTATTCTATGGTCGTTTACTCTCGTAATCGAGTCTCGCGTTTCCAAGATTCTTAGCTCTGAAAGTACCGCAGGCATTGCGTCCTTTCCTTGTTGCTGAATTGGTTCGGAAATTGTTATAGGGGGTTCTTCTTCATCCGTTTTATCGATGTCGGTTATCTCTTGAGTGATTGTTTCCTCGTCTGTGTTTACGTCGATTTCGGCTAATGCGTGGTCAAAATGTTTTGTGGGTGTTTCTTCTATGGTGACGTGTTTTCGAATGGAAATTTTTTCTTGTTTTCCTGGTCTATTGTGTTGCGATAGTTCGCGTGGTTTAACTTCAAATGTGGGGGAGTCTTCGGTTAGTGTGTCTAGTTCAAATCTCTTGGGTGCGGGATATCGACTCGGTGAATCTTCCTCTCTTTTCCTGATTGGCAAACAAACCTCAGGGGGGTTTCTAGATAAGGCGTCTGCATTCGCGTTTGCCTTACCTTCTTTGTGTATAATGCCGAATTCGAAATCCGCCAATTTTAGTTTCCACTTCCAAATTCTTGAAGTAGGATCTTTGATAGAATGCATCCACACCAGAGGTTTATGATCGGTTATAATGGTGAATTTTCTCCCGTACAAATACGGTCGGAAGTGCATTGCGCTGTAAACGATCGCTAGGCATTCCTTTTCTATCGTGGAATAATTTTGTTCGGTGGGGTTCAATAATCTTGAGGCGTATGCGATCGGTAGGTCTTTTCCGATAGGTCCTTGGCTTAGTACGCCGCCCACGGCATATCCAGATGCGTCTGTCGTGAGATTGAATGGTTGAGAGAAGTCCGGGTACTGCAAAATGGGTTCTGTTATAAGGGCTGTTTTCAAGGTGTTGAATGCATCTTCTTGGTTTTCCGTCCACTTGAATGCAACGTCCTTTTTTAGTAATTGCGTCAATGGTTTCGCAACCTTGGAGAAATTGGGTATGAACCTTCGGTAATATCCAGCTAATCCCAAAAATTGTTTAACATTTTTTGATTTCCTTGGCCGTGGAAAGTTTGAAACTGCCTCGATTTTCTTTGTGTCAGGTTTAACTCCATTCTCACTGATTACATGTCCCAAATATTTTACTTCGTGCCGTAAGAATTCGCACTTGTCCGGTTGCAGTTGCAATTTAGCTCTCCGTAATCTGTCCATAAGTCGATTAAATTTAATCTCATGTTCGTGAATGGATGTGGAATAAATTACTATATCATCCAGATAAACGAACAGCTCTATTCCTTGCAACCCTGACAGTATCGAATTCATCAACCGCTGGAACGTTGCTGGTGCATTTTTCAGTCCGAAAGGCATTCGTTTGAACTGAAAATGACCATATGGCGTTGAGAATGCAGTTTTGTGGGCATCTTTCGATGACATACGGATTTGGTGGAACCCAGATGCTAGATCGAACGTGGAAAAGTATTTCGCACTTCCCAATTGGTCCAATATTTCAGTGATATTGGGTAGTGGATAGGCATCGCCTATTGTTTTGTCATTTAGTTTCCTGTAATCAATAACCATTCTCCATCGTTTATTACCTTGAGAGTCCGGTTTCTTCGGCACGATCCATAATGGGGAGTTATACGGAGATGTCGATGATTCCACAACGTCCGTTTCTAGTAGTTCTTGAATCTGGCGGTTTATTTCTTCCCGATGTACGGGAGGATACCGGTATTGTTTAACATTGATCGGTATCTCATCTGTGGTAGCAATTTCGTGTTGTAAAACGTCTGTTCCTTCTAGTGTCTCCCCTGGGAGATGAAATCTATCTTGATTCTTTCGTATTAGCGCTTCGACGTTCCTCTTTTCTTCTTCATTTAAATGCTCTAGTCGCAATAATTCCATTATTTTGTCGAACCTATTTCCCTCAGATGCTGAAACGGCGTTGCACGTAGTATGAGAGGGCGGAGTAGGAGTTGCAAATTTTTTTATTACTATTGTGGGTACGGTAAATTCGTAATCCCTCGAGGTGGTATTAATTATTCTTAAATAACCACGTCCCTTATGGTTTTTCACGACCGCATTTCCGAAATAGACTCCCTTAATCGGTTCGATTTTGGGGATGAATCCCTCAATTTCCTCCGGATTTGCGATATTTATGGTACAGGGTACCGAACTTCGTTTCGGCACAATTATCTTTTCTTTTGTATCAAACGGGATATAGATATCCCCCCATTTGATATGTTTTTGCCCGTAATCCAAACGGGCTCTGTATTTTGCAAAAAATTCGGAACCTAAGATTCCGTCTTGATTGATCAGCAGGGAATCATCAACTACATGGAAAGTAACGGGGTGGCCCGCAACCTGTATTATTGTCTGCCCTAGGGTGACCAGGCTCGTTGCCGTAATTCCTCGAACTTCAATTATCTCTTGCTCGTTGATGATCGCTGACTCGGGTAAGGCAGGTTTCTTGATAATATTAATTTCTGATCCGGAGTCTAGCAGTAGATTCGCCTTCGTTTTCAAATCCGGGGAGACTATTCTCGCGGTAGGAGTATTTGAGGTTTCTTTTATTTCTATTGAAACCATCCGGAAAGGTCGACGTCCGAATCTGAGTCCAACACCCGGTGATACTTGTATGGGACGTTTAGGAATATTTTCAGTAGATTTAGAATTATTCTTTGAATTTTTATTACAAACCTTTTTGCTTATAGATTCTGTTTTGAGTTTAGGGATGGCTATACTTTTATTCTCTATAGTCTGAGTTTTCTTAGAATTTAATGGCTTGACTTTGAGTTCGATAAAGTTACTTTCTGATGGTTTTATAGAAGTTTTTGAGGGTGATACGCTCGCTATCTCTTTTCGTATTATATTTGAAACGTTCACAAAATTCGTGGAACCTTGCTTTTGTATTCTTGCCGAGTCAACCGTGATATTAGGCAGGGGATAAACGTCGCCTTTCGTTTCGTCGTTCAATTTCCTAGTTTCTGCCTCTTCTGAAAGTTCTTTGATATTAGTGTTGTTTATTTTGGCTGGGGATTCGGGAGATTTTTCACTCATGATTTCGTCTGTGGTGCCGTGCGTCCTCTTGCTACTTAAAGTAACATCGTCTTTTATCGCAGCAACGGAACAGTGTTTGTATTGGAAGGTTGGTTGTTTCAAATAATCAGCATCCCTCCTTTGACTTGGATCTCTTTTGAGATGTTTATCTACGCATTTTTCTTTCCAGGTTATTGCTCTTGCTCTTTTCCTAATATCTTTCTCTATTCCCGGGTCGCTTAGACGATTCCACGACGGCGATACAAATCTCCAATCCTGGTGGTGGTTTCTGATGTTGTTACTATCGTATAGGGGACGAGTGTTGTTTCCATTATAATTATTCGGAGGTGTCGGACGATTCTGCGTCGGCGGCACGAATCTTCGAGCTTGTTCGCATGCCCTTAAAAATTGAAATACCGGTGGTCGATGGCCGTCGAACACTGGCACTGACTTGATCGTATAGTGTTAGTGTTGATATAACGTATAGTGTTATGTAGTATTACGACATAACGTATAACGTTATATACGATAACGATATAACGTATAACGTTATATACGATAACGATACAACGTATAACGTTATATACTATAACGATATAACGTATAACGTTATATACTATAACGATATAACGTATAAGGTTATGTAGTATTACGACATAACGTATAACGTTATATACGATAACGATATAACGTATAACGTTATGTACGATAACGATATAACGTATAACGTTATATACTATAACGATATAACGTATAACGTTATGTAGTATTACGATATAACGTATAACGTTATATACGATAACGATACAACGTATAACGTTATATACTATAACGATATAACGTATAACGTTATGTACTATAACGATATAACGTATAACGTTATATACTATTACGATATAACGTATAACGTTATATACTATTACGATACAACGTATAACGTTATGTAGTATTACGACATAACGTATAACGTTATATACGATAACGATATAACGTATAACGTTATATACTATAACGATATAACGTATAACGTTATATACTATAACGATATAACGTATAACGTTATGTAGTATTACGACATAACGTATAACGTTATATACGATAACGATATAACGTATAACGTGATGTACGATAACGATATAACGTATAACGTTATATACTATAACGATATAACGTATAACGTTATGTAGTATTACGATATAACGTATAACGTTATATACTATTACTATATATCGTATAACGTTATATATTATATCGATATAACGTATAACGTTATATACTATATCGATATAACGTATAACGTTATATACTATATCGATATAACGTATAACGTTATATACTATATCGATATAACGTAGAACGTTATATACTATATCGATATAACGTAGAACGTTATGTAGTATTACGACATAACGTATAACGTTATATACGATAACGATATAACGTATAACGTTATATACGATAACGATACAACGTATGACGTTATATACTATAACGATATAACGTATAACGTTATATACTATAACGATATAACGTATAACGTTATGTAGTATTACGACATAACGTATAACGTTATATACGATAACGATATAACGTATAACGTTATGTACGATAACGATATAACGTATAACGTTATATACTATATCGATATATCGTATAGCGTTATATACTATATCGATATAACGTATAACGTTATATACTATAACGATATAACGTATAACGTTATATACTATATCGATATAGCGTATAACGTTATATACGATAACGATATAACGTATAACGTTATATACTATAACGATATAACGTATAACGTTACATACTATATCGATATAACGTATAACGTTATATACTATATCGATATAACGTATAACGTTATATACTATATCGATATAACGTATAACGTTATATACTATATCGATATAACGTAGAACGTTATGTAGTATTACGACATAACGTATAACGTTATATACGATAACGATATAACGTATAACGTTATATACTATTACGATACAACGTATAACGTTATATACTATTACGATACAACGTATAACGTTATATGCTATTACGATATAACGTATAACGTTAATTACGATAACGATATAACGTATAACGTTATATACTATAACGATATAACGTATAACGTTATATACTATTACGATATAACGTATAACGTTATATACTATTACGATAGAACGTATAACGTTATGTAGTATTACGACATAACGTATAACGTTATATACGATAACGATATAACGTATAACGTTATATACTATAACGATATAACGTAGAACGTTATATACTATATCGATATAACGTATAACGTTATATACGATAACGATATAACGTATAACGTTATATACTATTACGATATAACGTATAACGTTATGTAGTATTACGACATAACGTATAACGTTATATACTATAACGATATAACGTATAACGTTATGTACGATAACCATATAACGTATAACGTTATATACTATATCGATATAACGTATAACGTTATATACGATTGTTACGTTTCGCTATCCAAATTTTGAAATTTTAAACAATGTAGTAGTCGCTGCCACCAGAAACAGTCTAAGGACTGTTTCAATTAGATATTTCTTGTTAGATTATGTAGCGTTGATCGGAGTTTAGGCCACTGGTCAACAATCTCCACGTTTCGGCTAACCTGCTATGCGCAGGAATACTAGCACGGGAGAGGATTGTTTGGAATAAACAATTATATTATAAATAATTATTACAGGCGGAATTAATGACGAATTATACTAATCATTGATATTATTTATTATTTTAATTATTAGTTATTAATAATAATTAAAGTTAACTCACCTGACGTTGGTCTCCGTTGATGAACGGGCAGGCCGCTGGGGTGATTCCGGTTTTACAAAGATCGACACTTCTATAATTTTTCGTTTTAATCTTTATTTAATTTGAACAGTGTAAACAACAGTGTGTCCGGACGTGTTTAACAATTCGAAATTCTAACACAAAAACTTGAGCCAACTATTGTTTTGATTCTAACTGACTAATAACAATTATTTTATAATTCGAACTGACTAATAACATTTATATCTCGTAATTCTTAAACTCGAACTGGAACGAACAATTATTCTCTAATCCTAACTTAAATTCTAATTAAATCAACTGAACGAACTGATATCAGACTCACTCAAATTCAATTGAACGACTAACAATTACTCTCTTTATTTTCGCTAAATTCTCCTGAACCAACTAATCACAATTGCTCTATCCTATTTCTTTATTCTAACTGAATTACTCTTCTTTAATTTCGTTAAATTCTCCCGAACGCTAACAATTTCTCTGACTATATTCTAACTGAACCAACTAATGGCAGTTACTCTCTTTTCACAATTACTCTGATTGTTCTAACTGAACCACTAACAATTAATCGCTAACGCTAACGCTAACAATTAATCTGATTTGAATTGTGTCGCTACGCTTTTTATAATGACATCCCCAATGGGATGACAGTCACGTGACAGTTCGTTCCGGTGGGAATCGCAATGCTGCAGGTTTTTAGAGTTTCCATGAGAGAACGTGGATTTTGATGATTACAGGTTATGTTGAGTGATGGACACAAAAGCGTCCGCGCCTGTGCGAACTGTATGAGTATGTGTTTTTAGTATTCTATCTCGTTTCGCATGTTGTTTGTTTCCTTAAACTTGTGAATTTGTTTTAGCGCAAGAGGAAGAAGATATGTGAATGGTACGAGATGACGTGATCGACGTGCGTGTGTGAATATGTGCGAGGGATGATGCTGAAGTAGCGGTTTTCCATCCAAATAGGCACAGTGGCACCTTCGTTGGCGTCGTGTCCTGATGATCTTTTGACAATTTGGTTTTATTTGACAATATGAGATATATTTTGCTCCTTGTAGATTTATATGTCCATATTTGCTATATATTAAATCGTGTATATTTTATATTACCTTCTTGTTATTAGGTTATTAGTTGTGTAACTCCAGTTTCTGATCTATGGAAAGTGGTGAAACGTCTTCACGAAATACAATTTCATTCGTTTTCCTCCCTTGCATTGGCACGCTGTGAGTGGTGTCGACTTCCAGATGAGGTTTGTGCATCTTGATTATTATGCATTTAATGATAGATACTTTGTCAGAGGTTCCCATGCGGATTGTCTTGGTGTGTATCTTGTTATGATTTCTTTTATTTAGTTCATCCTGCTTCTTTCGTGTTTTATTCACTGCATATGATATTTCAGTGCAAGAAGAAGAAGAATTGTAAAGAATCCGTAAGTGGCCCTAGAAGACGCAGTCATCGTGTGAGGTGTTGTCGGCAGGAACGAAGAGTCGAAGTTGTTGAAGAAGTCGTGTGACATTTGTATTGTTTCCGGTTATATACAACGCTATTTCACATATCTATGTATATATATATATTATTATATTATTATATATTATTATACTAAATCTTCAGTTGGTTTAGTTGAATGTTCAGTAATGTAATTTTTACAAGGTGGTTTTGTATATTAGATGAGTAGTTGTTCGATATAATAATATGTGTGTATATATATATACATTTCACAATGTAATTTTCCATTATGTAAAATATATATATGCATATGTATATGTGCGCGTATTGTTATTCTCATTGTTTCTCGGATCGTTAATTGGTTGAATATTCCATAATGTGGATTTCGTATATAATTCTCTAGGTTCGTAGAAATGTAAATCTATATATTTATTTCTTTGCGTTTTAATGGTTTAATAACGTATACATACATATATATATATATATATTATGAATTTTTCCCAAAGATACGCGTACGCATGTGTATATCTGTATATGTGTGTGTCGCAGAGTAATCTTGTATACAATTTTCACTTTTATTAGAATGCTGATGTAGTGTAGTATATTTTATTTCTTTTATATTTTATTAGATTACCAATTATTTAGATTCACGAAGTAGGTCACACACACAGATATGCATACACGTGTGTGTATATACATGTGTTTTCGCAGAGAAATCTCATACATTTGAATCGCGGTTTGTTTTATTTATTGGTTCATTTAATTATTTCATTTTATTTGTATTTTATATGTCATTGCTGATTGGTTGTAGTGTTTCTTCTTATTGATTCATTTATTTCATTTTGATTGTCTGTCGTATAATTCTTTTTATTTTGATTGGTTAGTTATTAGTTAATTTATTATTATTGGTCGTGTTTAATTATTCATAAGTTATTGGTTCGTGGCGTCACGTGCGGAACGCGGGACGTGACACGATAACGATATAACGTATAACGTTATATACTATATCGATATAACGTATAGTGTTATGTAGTATTACGACATAACGTATAACGTTATATACGATAACGATATAACGTATAACGTTATATTCTATATCGATATAACGTATAACGTTATATACTATATCGATATAACGTATAGCGTTATATACTATATCGATATAACCTATAACGTTATATACTATATCGATATAACGTATAACGTTATATACTATATCGATATAACGTATAACGTTATATACTATAACGTTATAACGTAGAACGTTATATACTATATCGATATAACGTATAGCGTTATATACTATATCGATATAACGTATAACTTTATATACTATATCGATATAACGTATAGCGTTATATACTATATCGATATAACGTATAACGTTATATACTATATCGATATAACGTATAACGTTATATACTATATCGATATAACGTATAGCGTTATATACTATATCGATATAACGTATAACGTTATATACTATATCGATATAACGTATAGCGTTATATACTATATCGATATAACGTATAACGTTATATACTATATCGATATAACGTATAGCGTTGTATACTAGATCGATATAACGTATAACGTTATATACTATATCGATATAACGTATAACGTTATATACTATATCGATATAACGTATATTGTTATATACTATATCGATATAACGTATAACGTTATATACTATTACGATATAACGTATAACGTTATACACTATTACGATACAACGTATAACGTTATGTAGTATTACGACATAACGTATAACGTTATATACGATAACGATACAACGTATAACGTTATATACTATAACGATATAACGTATAACGTTATATACTATAACGATATAACGTATAACGTTATGTAGTATTACGACATAACGTATAACGTTATATACTATATCGATATAACGTATAACGTTATATACGATAACTATATAACGTATAACGTTATATACTATATCGATATAACGTATAACGTTATATACTATAACGATATAACGTAGAACGTTATATACTATATCGATATAACGTAGAACGTTATATACTATATCGATATAACGTATAACGTTATATACTATTACTATATATCGTATAACGTTATATACTATATCGATATAACGTATAACGTTATATACTATATCGATATAACGTATAGCGTTATATACTATATCGATATAACGTATAACGTTATATACTATATCGATATAACGTATAGCGTTATATACTATATCGATATAACGTATAACGTTATATACTATTACGATATAACGTATAACGTTATATACTATTACGATACAACGTATAACGTTATGTAGTATTACGACATAACGTATAACGTTATATACGATAACGATACAACGTATAACGTTATATACTATAACGATATAACGTATAACGTTATATACTATAACGATATAACGTATAACGTTATGTAGTATTACGACATAACGTATAACGTTATATACTATAACGATATAACGTATAACGTTATGTACGATAACGATATAACGTATAACGTTATATACTATATCGATATAACGTATAACGTTATATACGATAACGATATAACGTATAACGTTATATACTATATCGATATAACGTATAGTGTTATGTAGTATTACGACATAACGTATAACGTTATATACGATAACGATATAACGTATAACGTTATATACTATATCGATATAACGTATAACGTTATATACTATATCGATATAACGTATAACGTTATATACTATATCGATATAACGTATAACGTTATATACTATATCGATATAACGTATAGCGTTATATACTATATCGATATAACGTATAACGTTATATACTATTACGATATAACGTATAACGTTATATACTATTACGATACAACGTATAACGTTATGTAGTATTACGACATAACGTATAACGTTATATACTATATCGATATAACGTATAGCGTTAAGTAGTATTACGACATAACGTATAACGTTATATACGATAACGATATAACGTATAACGTTATATACTCTTACGATACAACGTATAACGTTATGTAGTATTACGACATAACGTATAGCGTTATATACTATATCGATATAACGTATAACGTTATATACTATATCGATATAACGTATAACGTTATATACTATAACGATATAACGTAGAACGTTATATACTATATCGATATAACGTATAACGTTATATACTACAACGATATAACGTATAACGTTATATACTATTACTATATATCGTATAACGTTATATACTATATCGATATAACGTATAACGTTATATACTATATCGATACAACGTATAACGTTATATACTATTACGATACAACGTATAACGTTATATACTATTACTATATATCGTATAACGTTATATACTATATCGATATAACGTATAACGTTATATACGATAACGATATAACGTATAACGTTATATACTATATCGATATAACGTATAACGTTATATACTATAACGATATAACGTAGAACGTTATATACTATATCGATATAACGTAGAACGTTATATACTATATCGATATAACGTATAACGTTATATACTATTACTATATATCGTATAACGTTATATACTATATCGATATAACGTATAACGTTATATACTATATCGATATAACGTATAGCGTTATATACTATATCGATATAACGTATAACGTTATATACTATATCGATATAACGTATAGCGTTATATACTATATCGATATAACGTATAACGTTATATACTATTACGATATAACGTATAACGTTATATACTATATCGATACAACGTATAACGTTATATACTATTACGATACAACGTATAACGTTATATACTATATCGATATAACGTATAACGTTATATACTATAACGATATAACGTAGAACGTTATATACTATATCGATATAACGTAGAACGTTATATACTATATCGATATAACGTATAACGTTATATACTATTACTATATATCGTATAACGTTATATACTATATCGATATAACGTATAACGTTATATACTATATCGATATAACGTATAGCGTTATATACTATATCGATATAACGTATAACGTTATATACTATATCGATATAACGTATAACGTTATATACTATTACTATATATCGTATAACGTTATATACTATATCGATATAACGTATAACGTTATATACTATATCGATACAACGTATAACGTTATGTAGTATTACGACATAACGTATAACGTTATATACTATATCGATATAACGTATAGCGTTATATACTATATCGATATAACGTATAACGTTATATACTATTACGATATAACGTATAACGTTATATACTATTACGATACAACGTATAACGTTATGTAGTATTACGACATAACGTATAACGTTATATACGATAACGATACAACGTATAACGTTATATACGATAACGATACAACGTATAACGTTATATACCATATCGATATAACGTATAGTGTTATGTAGTATATCGATATAACGTAGAACGTTATATACTATATCGATATAACGTATAACGTTATATACTATTACTATATATCGTATAACGTTATATACTATATCGATATAACGTATAACGTTATATACTATATCGATACAACGTATAACGTTATATACTATTACGATACAACGTATAACGTTATATACTATTACTATATATCGTATAACGTTATATACTATATCGATATAACGTATAACGTTATATACGATAACGATATAACGTATAACGTTATATACTATATCGATATAACGTATAACGTTATATACTATAACGATATAACGTAGAACGTTATATACTATATCGATATAACGTATAACGTATAACGTTATATACTATTACTATATATCGTATAACGTTATATACTGTATCGATATAACGTATAACGTTATATACGATAACGATATAACGTATAACGTTATATACTATATCGATATAACGTATAACGTTATATACTATAACGATATAACGTAGAACGTTATATACTATATCGATATAACGTAGAACGTTATATACTATATCGATATAACGTATAACGTTATATACTATTACTATATATCGTATAACGTTATATACTATATCGATATAACGTATAACGTTATATACTATATCGATATAACGTATAGCGTTATATACTATATCGATATAACGTATAACGTTATATACTATATCGATATAACGTATAGCGTTATATACTATATCGATATAACGTATAACGTTATATACTATTACGATATAACGTATAACGTTATATACTATATCGATACAACGTATAACGTTATATACTATTACGATACAACGTATAACGTTATATACTATTACTATATATCGTATAACGTTATATACTATATCGATATAACGTATAACGTTATATACGATAACGATATAACGTATAACGTTATATACTATATCGATATAACGTATAACGTTATATACTATAACGATATAACGTAGAACGTTATATACTATATCGATATAACGTAGAACGTTATATACTATATCGATATAACGTATAACGTTATATACTATTACTATATATCGTATAACGTTATATACTATATCGATATAACGTATAACGTTATATACTATATCGATATAACGTATAGCGTTATATACTATATCGATATAACGTATAACGTTATATACTATATCGATATAACGTATAGCGTTATATACTATATCGATATAACGTATAACGTTATATACTATTACGATATAACGTATAACGTTATATACTATTACGATACAACGTATAACGTTATGTAGTATTACGACATAACGTATAACGTTATATACGATAACGATACAACGTATAACGTTATATACTATAACGATATAACGTATAACGTTATATACTATATCGATATAACGTATAGTGTTATGTAGTATTACGACATAACGTATAACGTTATATACGATAACGATATAACGTATAACGTTATATACGATAACGATACAACGTATAACGTTATATACGATAACGATACAACGTATAACGTTATATACTATATCGATATAACGTATAGTGTTATGTAGTATTACGACATAACGTATAACGTTATATACGATAACGATATAACGTATAACGTTATATACGATAACGATACAACGTATAACGTTATATACTATAACGATATAACGTATAACGTTATATACTATAACGATATAACGTATAAGGTTATGTAGTATTACGACATAACGTATAACGTTATATACGATAACGATATAACGTATAACGTTATATACGATAACGATACAACGTATAACGTTATATACTATATCGATATAACGTATAACGTTATATACTATATCGATATAACGTATAGCGTTATATACTATATCGATATAACGTATAACGTTATGTAGTATTACGACATAACGTATAACGTTATATACTATAACGATATAACGTATAACGTTATGTACGATAACGATATAACGTATAACGTTATATACTATATCGATATAACGTATAACGTTATATACGATAACGATATAACGTATAACGTTATATACTATATCGATATAACGTATAGTGTTATGTAGTATTACGACATAACGTATAACGTTATATACGATAACGATATAACGTATAACGTTATATACGATAACGATACAACGTATAACGTTATATACTATATCGATATAACGTATAACGTTATATACTATATCGATATAACGTATAGCGTTATATACTATATCGATATAACGTATAACGTTATGTAGTATTACGACATAACGTATAACGTTATATACTATAACGATATAACGTATAACGTTATGTACGATAACGATATAACGTATAACGTTATATACTCTATCGATATAACGTATAACGTTATATACGATAACGATATAACGTATAACGTTATATACTATATCGATATAACGTATAGTGTTATGTAGTATTACGACATAACGTATAACGTTATATACGATAACGATATAACGTATAACGTTATATACGATAACGATACAACGTATAACGTTATATACTATAACGATATAACGTATAACGTTATATACTATAACGATATAACGTATAAGGTTATGTAGTATTACGACATAACGTATAACGTTATATACGATAACGATATAACGTATAACGTTATGTACGATAACGATATAACGTATAACGTTATATACTATAACGATATAACGTATAACGTTATGTAGTATTACGATATAACGTATAACGTTATATACGATAACGATACAACGTATAACGTTATATACTATAACGATATAACGTATAACGTTATGTACTATAACGATATAACGTATAACGTTATATACTATTACGATATAACGTATAACGTTATATACTATAACGATATAACGTATAACGTTATGTAGTATTACGATATAACGTATAACGTTATATACGATATCGATATAACGTATAACGTTATATACTATATCGATATAACGTATAACGTTATATACTATATCGATATAACGTATAACGTTATATACTATATCGATATAACGTAGAACGTTATATACTATATCGATATAACGTAGAACGTTATGTAGTATTACGACATAACGTATAACGTTATATACGATAACGATATAACGTATAACGTTATATACGATAACGATACAACGTATGACGTTATATACTATAACGATATAACGTATAACGTTATATACTATAACGATATAACGTATAACGTTATGTAGTATTACGACATAACGTATAACGTTATATACGATAACGATATAACGTATAACGTTATGTACGATAACGATATAACGTATAACGTTATATACTATATCGATATATCGTATAGCGTTATATACTATATCGATATAACGTATAACGTTATATACTATAACGATATAACGTATAACGTTATATACTATATCGATATAGCGTATAACGTTATATACGATAACGATATAACGTATAACGTTATATACTATAACGATATAACGTATAACGTTACATACTATATCGATATAACGTATAACGTTATATACTATATCGATATAACGTATAACGTTATATACTATATCGATATAACGTATAACGTTATATACTATATCGATATAACGTATAACGTTATATACTATATCGATATAACGTAGAACGTTATGTAGAATTACGACATAACGTATAACGTTATATACGATAACGATATAACGTATAACGTTATATACTATTACGATACAACGTATAACGTTATATACTATTACGATACAACGTATAACGTTATATGCTATTACGATATAACGTATAACGTTAATTACGATAACGATATAACGTATAACGTTATATACTATAACGATATAACGTATAACGTTATATACTATTACGATATAACGTATAACGTTATATACTATTACGATAGAACGTATAACGTTATGTAGTATTACGACATAACGTATAACGTTATATACGATAACGATATAACGTATAACGTTATATACTATAACGATATAACGTAGAACGTTATATACTATATCGATATAACGTATAACGTTATATACGATAACGATATAACGTATAACGTTATATACTATTACGATATAACGTATAACGTTATATACTCTTACGATACAACGTATAACGTTATGTAGTATTACGACATAACGTATAACGTTATATACGATAACGATACAACGTATAACGTTATATACTATAACGATATAACGTATAACGTTATATACTATAACGATATAACGTATAACGTTATATACTCTTACGATACAACGTATAACGTTATGTAGTATTACGACATAACGTATATCGTTATATACTATATCGATATAACGTATAACGTTATATACTATATCGATATAACGTATAACGTTATATACTATAACGATATAACGTATAACGTTATATACTATTTCTATATATCGTATAACGTTATATACTATATCGATATAACGTATAACGTTATATACTATATCGATACAACGTATAACGTTATATACTATTACGATACAACGTATAACGTTATATACTATTACTATATATCGTATAACGTTATATACTATATCGATATAACGTATAACGTTATATACGATAACGATATAACGTATAACGTTATATACTATATCGATATAACGTATAGCGTTATATACTATATCGATATAACGTAGAACGTTATATACTATATCGATATAACGTATAACGTTATATACTATTACTATATATCGTATAACGTTATATACTATATCGATATAACGTATAACGTTATATACTATATCGATATAACGTATAGCGTTATATACTATATCGATATAACGTATAACGTTATATACTATATCGATATAACGTATAGCGTTATATACTATATCGATATAACGTATAACGTTATATACTATTACGATATAACGTATAACGTTATATACTATTACGATACAACGTATAACGTTATGTAGTATTACGACATAACGTATAACGTTATATACGATAACGATACAACGTATAACGTTATATACTATAACGATATAACGTATAACGTTATATACTATAACGATATAACGTATAACGTTATGTAGTATTACGACATATCGTATAACGTTATATACTATAACGATATAACGTATAACGTTATGTACGATAACGATATAACGTATAACGTTATATACTATATCGATATAACGTATAACGTTATATACGATAACGATATAACGTATAACGTTATATACTATATCGATATAACGTATAGTGTTATGTAGTATTACGACATAACGTATAACGTTATATACGATAACGATATAACGTATAACGTTATATACTATATCGATATAACGTATAACGTTATATACTATATCGATATAACGTATATTGTTATATACTATATCGATATAACGTATAACGTTATATACTATTACGATATAACGTATAACGTTATACACTATTACGATACAACGTATAACGTTATGTAGTATTACGACATAACGTATAACGTTATATACGATAACGATACAACGTATAACGTTATATACTATAACGATATAACGTATAACGTTATATACTATAACGATATAACGTATAACGTTATGTAGTATTACGACATAACGTATAACGTTATATACAATATCGATATAACGTATAACGTTATATACTATATCGATATAACGTATAGCGTTGTATACTAGATCGATATAACGTATAACGTTATATACTATATCGATATAACGTATAACGTTATATACTATATCGATATAACGTATATTGTTATATACTATATCGATATAACGTATAACGTTATATACTATAACGATATAACGTAGAACGTTATATACTATATCGATATAACGTAGAACGTTATATACTATATCGATATAACGTATAACGTTATATACTATTACTATATATCGTATAACGTTATATACTATATCGATATAACGTATAACGTTATATACTATATCGATATAACGTATAGCGTTATATACTATATCGATATAACGTATAGCGTTATATACTATATCGATATAACGTATAACGTTATATACTATATCGATATAACGTATAGCGTTATATACTATATCGATATAACGTATAACGTTATATACTATTACGATATAACGTATAACGTTATATACTAGTACGATACAACGTATAACGTTATGTAGTATTACGACATAACGTATAACGTTATATACGATAACGATACAACGTATAACGTTATATACTATAACGATATAACGTATAACGTTATATACTATAACGATATAACGTATAACGTTATGTAGTATTACGACATAACGTATAACGTTATATACTATAACGATATAACGTATAACGTTATGTACGATAACGATATAACGTATAACGTTATATACTATATCGATATAACGTATAACGTTATATACGATAACGATATAACGTATAACGTTATATACTATATCGATATAACGTATAGTGTTATGTAGTATTACGACATAACGTATAACGTTATATACGATAACGATATAACGTATAACGTTATATACTATATCGATATAACGTATAACGTTATATACTATATCGATATAACGTATAGCGTTATATACTATATCGATATAACCTATAACGTTATATACTATATCGATATAACCTATAACGTTATATACTATATCGATATAACGTATAACGTTATATACTATATCGATATAACGTATAACGTTATATACTATAACGTTATAACGTAGAACGTTATATACTATATCGATATAACGTATAGCGTTATATACTATATCGATATAACGTATAACTTTATATACTATATCGATATAACGTATAGCGTTATATACTATATCGATATAACGTATAACGTTATATACTATATCGATATAACGTATAACGTTATATACTATATCGATATAACGTATAGCGTTATATACTATATCGATATAACGTATAACGTTATATACTATATCGATATAACGTATAGCGTTATATACTATATCGATATAACGTATAGCGTTGTATACTAGATCGATATAACGTATAACGTTATATACTATATCGATATAACGTATAACGTTATATACTATATCGATATAACGTAGAACGTTATATACTATATCGATATAACGTAGAACGTTATATACTATATCGATATAACGTATAACGTTATATACTATTACTATATATCGTATAACGTTATATACTATATCGATATAACGTATAACGTTATATACTATATCGATATAACGTATAGCGTTATATACTATATCGATATAACGTATAGTGTTATGTAGTATTACGACATAACGTATAACGTTATATACTATAACGATATAACGTATAACGTTATGTAGTATTACGACATAACGTATAACGTTATATACTATATCGATATAACGTATAACGTTATATACGATAACGATATAACGTATAACGTTATATACTATATCGATATAACGTATAACGTTATATACTATAACGATATAACGTAGAACGTTATATACTATATCGATATAACGTAGAACGTTATATACTATATCGATATAACGTATAACGTTATATACTATTACTATATATCGTATAACGTTATATACTATATCGATATAACGTATAACGTTATATACTATATCGATATAACGTATAGCGTTATATACTATATCGATATAACGTATAGTGTTATGTAGTATTACGACATAACGTATAACGTTATATACGATAACGATATAACGTATAACGTTATATACTATATCGATATAACGTATAACGTTATATACTATATCGATATAACGTATAACGTTATATACTATATCGATATAACGTATAACGTTATATACTATATCGATATAACGTATAGCGTTATATACTATATCGATATAACGTATAACGTTATATACTATATCGATATAACGTATAGCGTTATATACTATATCGATATAACGTATAACGTTATATACTATATCGATATAACGTATAACGTTATATACTATAACGATATAACGTATAACGTTATATACTATAACGATATAACGTAGAACGTTATATACTATATCGATATAACGTATAACGTTATATACTATAACGATATAACGTATAACGTTATATACTATTACTATATATCGTATAACGTTATATAATATATCGATATAACGTATAACGTTATATACTATATCGATATAACGTATAACGTTATATACTATATCGATATAACGTAGAACGTTATGTAGTATTACGACATAACGTATAACGTTATATACGATAACGATATAACGTATAACGTTATATACTATATCGATATAACGTATAACGTTATATACTATATCGATATAACGTAGAACGTTATATACTATATCGATATAACGTATAACGTTATATACTATATCGATATAACGTATAGCGTTATATACTATATCGATATAACGTATAACGTTATATACTATATCGATATAACGTATAGCGTTATATACTATATCGAAATAACGTATAACGTTATATACTATAACGATATAACGTATAACGTTATATACTATATCGATATAACGTATAACGTTATGTACGATAACGATATAACGTATAACGTTATATACTATATCGATATAACGTATAACGTTATATACTATATCGATATAACGTATAACGTTATATACTATATCGATATAACGTATAACGTTATATACTATATCGATATAACGTAGAACGTTATGTAGTATTACGACATAACGTATAACGTTATATACGATAACGATATAACGTATAACGTTATATACTATTACGATACAACGTATAACGTTATATACTATTACGATACAACGTATAACGTTATATGCTATTACGATATAACGTATAACGTTAATTACGATAACGATATAACGTATAACGTTATATACTATAACGATATAACGTATAACGTTATATACTATTACGATATAACGTATAACGTTATATACTATTACGATAGAACGTATAACGTTATGTAGTATTACGACATAACGTATAACGTTATATACGATAACGATATAACGTATAACGTTATATACTATAACGATATAACGTAGAACGTTATATACTATATCGATATAACGTATAACGTTATATACGATAACGATATAACGTATAACGTTATATACTATTACGATATAACGTATAACGTTATATACTCTTACGATACAACGTATAACGTTATGTAGTATTACGACATAACGTATAACGTTATATACGATAACGATACAACGTATAACGTTATATACTATAACGATATAACGTATAACGTTATATACTATAACGATATAACGTATAACGTTATGTAGTATTACGACATAACGTATAACGTTATATACTATTACTATATATCGTATAACGTTATATACTATATCGATATAACGTATAACGTTATATACTATATCGATATAACGTATAGCGTTATATACTATATCGATATAACGTATAACGTTATATACTATATCGATATAACGTATAGCGTTATGTAGTATTACGACATAACGTATAACGTTATGTACGATAACGATATAACGTATAACGTTATATACTATAACGATATAACGTATAACGTTATGTCGTATTACGATATAACGTATAACGTTATATACTATTACTATATATAGTATAACGTTATATACTATATCGATATAACGTATAACGTTATATACTATATCGATATAACGTATAGCGTTATATACTATATCGATATAACGTATAACGTTATATACTATATCGATATAACGTATAACGTTATGTAGTATTACGACATAACGTATAACGTTATATACTATTACTATATATCGTATAACGTTATATACTATATCGATATAACGTATAACGTTATATACTATATCGATATAACGTATAGCGTTATATACTATATCGATATAACGTATAGCGTTGTATACTAGATCGATATAACGTATAACGTTATATACTATATCGATATAACGTATAACGCTATATACTGTATCGATATAACGTATATTGTTATATACTATATCGATATAACGTATAACGTTATATACTATTACGATATAACGTATAACGTTATACACTATTACGATACAACGTATAACGTTATGTAGTATTACGACATAACGTATAACGTTATATACGATAACGATACAACGTATAACGTTATATACTATAACGATATAACGTATAACGTTATATACTATAACGATATAACGTATAACGTTATGTAGTATTACGACATAACGTATAACGTTATATACTATAACGATATAACGTATAACGTTATGTACGATAACGATATAACGTATAACGTTATATACTATATCGATATAACGTATAACGTTATATACTCTATCGATATAACGTATAACGTTATATACTATATCGATATAACGTATAACGTTATATACGATAACGATATAACGTATAACGTTATATACTATATCGATATAACGTATAACGTTATATACTATATCGATATAACGTATAACGTTATATACTATATCGATATAACGTAGAACGTTATATACTATATCGATATAACGTATAACGTTATATACTATAACGATATAACGTAGAACGTTATATACTATATCGATATAACGTATAACGTTATATACTATAACGATATAACGTATAACGTTATATACTATTACTATATATCGTATAACGTTATATAATATATCGATATAACGTATAACGTTATATACTATATCGATATAACGTATAACGTTATATACTATATCGATATAACGTAGAACGTTATGTAGTATTACGACATAACGTATAACGTTATATACGATAACGATATAACGTATAACGTTATATACTATATCGATATAACGTATAACGTTATATACTATATCGATATAACGTATAACGTTATATACTATATCGATATAACGTAGAACGTTATATACTATATCGATATAACGTATAACGTTATATACTATATCGATATAACGTATAGCGTTATATACTATATCGATATAACGTATAACGTTATATACTATATCGATATAACGTATAGCGTTATATACTATATCGATATAACGTATAACATTATATACTATATCGATATAACGTATAGCGTTATGTAGTATTACGACATAACGTATAACGTTATGTACGATAACGATATAACGTATAACGTTATATACTATAACGATATAACGTATAACGTTATGTCGTATTACGATATAACGTATAACGTTATATACTATTACTATATATAGTATAACGTTATATACTATATCGATATAACGTATAACGTTATATACTATATCGATATAACGTATAACGTTATATACTATTACGATATAACGTATAACGTTATATACTATATCGATATAACGTATAACGTTATATACTATTACGATACAACGTATAACGTTATATACTATTACTATATATCGTATAACGTTATATACTATATCGATATAACGTATAACGTTATATAGTATATCGATATAACGTAGAACGTTATGTAGTATTACGACATAGCGTATAACGTTATATACGATAACGATATAACGTATAACGTTATATACTATATCGATATAACGTATAGCGTTATATACTATATCGATATAACGTATAACGTTATATACTATATCGATATAACGTATAGCGTTATGTAGTATTATGACATAACGTATAACGTTATATACGATAACGATATAACGTATAACGTTATATACTCTTACGATACAACGTATAACGTTATGTAGTATTACGACATAACGTATAGCGTTATATACTATATCGATATAACGTATAACGTTATATACTATATCGATATAACGTATAGTGTTATGTAGTATTACGACATAACGTATAACGTTATATACTATAACGATATAACGTATAACGTTATATACTATAACGATATAACGTATAACGTTATGTAGTATTACGACATAACGTATAACGTTATATACTATATCGATATAACGTATAACGTTATGTAGTATTACGACATAACGTATAACGTTATATACTATAACGATATAACGTATAGCGTTATATACTATATCGATATAACGTATAACGTTATATACTATATCGATATAACGTATAACGTTATATACTATATCGATATAACGTATAGCGTTATATACTATATCGATATAACGTATAACGTTATATACTATATCGATATAACGTATAGCGTTATATACTATATCGATATAACGTATAACGTTATATACTATATCGATATAACGTATAGCGTTGTATACTAGATCGATATAACGTATAGCGTTATATACTATATCGATATAACGTATAACGTTATATACTATATCGATATAACGTATAGCGTTGTATACTAGATCGATATAACGTGTAACGTTATATACTATATCGATATAACGTATAACGTTATATACTATATCGATATAACGTATATTGTTATATACTATATCGATATAACGTATAACGTTATATACTATTACGATATAACGTATAACGTTATACACTATTACGATACAACGTATAACGTTATGTAGTATTACGACATAACGTATAACGTTATATACGATAACGATACAACGTATAACGTTATATACTATAACGATATAACGTATAACGTTATATACTATAACGATATAACGTATAACGTTATGTAGTATTACGACATAACGTATAACGTTATATACTATAACGATATAACGTATAACGTTATGTACGATAACGATATAACGTATAACGTTATATACTATATCGATATAACGTATAACGTTATATACTATATCGATATAACGTATAACGTTATATACGATAACGATATAACGTATAACGTTATATACTATATCGATATAACGTATAACGTTATATACTATATCGATATAACGTATAACGTTATATACTATATCGATATAACGTATAGCGTTATGTAGTATTACGACATAACGTATAACGTTATGTACGATAAAGATATAACGTATAACGTTATATACTATAACGATATAACGTATAACGTTATGTCGTATTACGATATAACGTATAACGTTATATACTATTACTATATATAGTATAACGTTATATACTATATCGATATAACGTATAACGTTATATACTATTACGATATAACGTATAACGTTATATACTATATCGATATAACGTATAACGTTATATACTATTACGATACAACGTATAACGTTATATACTATTACTATATATCGTATAACGTTATATACTATATCGATATAACGTATAACGTTATATAGTATATCGATATAACGTAGAACGTTATGTAGTATTACGACATAACGTATAACGTTATATACGATAACGATATAACGTATAACGTTATATACTATATCGATATAACGTATAGCGTTATATACTATAACGATATAACGTATAACGTTATATACTATATCGATATAACGTATAGCGTTATGTAGTATTACGACATAACGTATAACGTTATATACGATAACGATATAACGTATAACGTTATATACTCTTACGATACAACGTATAACGTTATGTAGTATTACGACATAACGTATAGCGTTATATACTATATCGATATAACGTATAACGTTATATACTATATCGATATAACGTATAACGTTATATACTATTACGATACAACGTATAACGTTATATACTATTACTATATATCGTATAACGTTATATACTATATCGATATAACGTATAACGTTATATACGATAACGATATAACGTATAACGTTATATACTATATCGATATAACGTATAGCGTTATATACTATATCGATATAACGTATAACGTTATATACTATATCGATATAACGTATAGCGTTATATACTATATCGATATAACGTAGAACGTTATATACTATATCGATATAACGTATAACGTTATATACTATTACTATATATCGTATAACGTTATATACTATATCGATATAACGTATAACGTTATATACTATATCGATATAACGTATAACGTTATATACTATTACGATATAACGTATAACGTTATATACTATTACGATACAACGTATAACGTTATGTAGTATTACGACATAACGTATAACGTTATATACGATAACGATGCAACGTATAACGTTATATACTATAACGATGCAACGTATAACGTTATATACTATAACGATATAACGTATAACGTTATATACTATAACGATATAACGTATAACGTTATGTAGTATTACGACATAACGTATAACGTTATATACTATAACGATATAACGTATAACGTTATGTACGATAACGATATGACGTATAACGTTATATACTATATCGATATAACGTATAACGTTATATACGATAACGATATAACGTATAACGTTATATACTATATCGATATAACGTATAGTGTTATGTAGTATTACGACATAACGTATAACGTTATATACGATAACGATATAACGTATAACGTTATATACTATATCGATATAACGTATAACGTTATATACTATATCGATATAACGTATAGCGTTATATACTATATCGATATAACGTATAACGTTATATACTATTACGATACAACGTATAACGTTATATACTATTACTATATATCGTATAACGTTATATACTATATCGATATAACGTATAACGTTATATAGTATATCGATATAACGTAGAACGTTATGTAGTATTACGACATAACGTATAACGTTATATACGATAACGATATAACGTATAACGTTATATACTATATCGATATAACGTATAGCGTTATATACTATATCGATATAACGTATAACGTTATATACTATATCGATATAACGTATAGCGTTATGTAGTATTATGACATAACGTATAACGTTATATACGATAACGATATAACGTACAACGTTATATACTCTTACGATACAACGTATAACGTTATGTAGTATTACGACATAACGTATAGCGTTATATACTATATCGATATAACGTATAACGTTATATATTATATCGATATAACGTATAACGTTATATACTATAACGATATAACGTAGAACGTTATATACTATATCGATATAACGTATAGTGTTATGTAGTATTACGACATAACGTATAACGTTATATACGATAACGATATAACGTATAACGTTATATACTATATCGATATAACGTATAACGTTATATACTATATCGATATAACGTATAACGTTATATACTATATCGATATAACGTATAACGTTATATACTATATCGATATAACGTATAGCGTTATATACTATATCGATATAACGTATAACGTTATATACTATATCGATATAACATATAGCGTTATATACTATATCGATATAACGTATAACGTTATATACTATATCGATATAACGTATAGCGTTGTATACTAGATCGATATAACGTATAACGTTATATACTATATCGATATAACGTATAACGCTATATACTGTATCGATATAACGTATATTGTTATATACTATATCGATATAACGTATAACGTTATATACTATTACGATATAACGTATAACGTTATACACTATTACGATACAACGTATAACGTTATGTAGTATTACGACATAACGTATAACGTTATATACGATAACGATACAACGTATAACGTTATATACTATAACGATATAACGTATAACGTTATATACTATAACGATATAACGTATAACGTTATGTAGTATTACGACATAACGTATAACGTTATATACTATAACGATATAACGTATAACGTTATGTACGATAACGATATAACGTATAACGTTATATACTATATCGATATAACGTATAACGTTATATACTATATCGATATAACGTATAACGTTATATACTATATCGATATAACGTATAACGTTATATACGATAACGATATAACGTATAACGTTATATACTATATCGATATAACGTATAACGTTATATACTATATCGATATAACGTATAACGTTATATACTATATCGATATAACGTAGAACGTTATATACTATATCGATATAACGTATAACGTTATATACTATAACGATATAACGTAGAACGTTATATACTATATCGATATAACGTATAACGTTATATACTATAACGATATAACGTATAACGTTATATACTATTACTATATATCGTATAACGTTATATAATATATCGATATAACGTATAACGTTATATACTATATCGATATAACGTATAACGTTATATACTATATCGATATAACGTAGAACGTTATGTAGTATTACGACATAACGTATAACGTTATATACGATAACGATATAACGTATAACGTTATATACTATATCGATATAACGTATAACGTTATATACTATATCGATATAACGTATAACGTTATATACTATATCGATATAACGTATAACGTTATATACTATATCGATATAACGTATAGCGTTATATACTATATCGATATAACGTATAACATTATATACTATATCGATATAACGTATAGCGTTATGTAGTATTACGACATAACGTATAACGTTATGTACGATAACGATATAACGTATAACGTTATATACTATAACGATATAACGTATAACGTTATGTCGTATTACGATATAACGTATAACGTTATATACTATTACTATATATAGTATAACGTTATATACTATATCGATATAACGTATAACGTTATATACTATATCGATATAACGTATAACGTTATATACTATTACGATATAACGTATAACGTTATATACTATATCGATATAACGTATAACGTTATATACTATTACGATACAACGTATAACGTTATATACTATTACTATATATCGTATAACGTTATATACTATATCGATATAACGTATAACGTTATATAGTATATCGATATAACGTAGAACGTTATGTAGTTTTACGACATAGCGTATAACGTTATATACGATAACGATATAACGTATAACGTTATATACTATATCGATATAACGTATAGCGTTATATACTATATCGATATAACGTATAACGTTATATACTATATCGATATAACGTATAGCGTTATGTAGTATTATGACATAACGTATAACGTTATATACGATAACGATATAACGTATAACGTTATATACTCTTACGATACAACGTATAACGTTATGTAGTATTACGACATAACGTATAGCGTTATATACTATATCGATATAACGTATAACGTTATATACTATATCGATATAACGTATAGTGTTATGTAGTATTACGACATAACGTATAACGTTATATACTATAACGATATAACGTATAACGTTATATACTATAACGATATAACGTATAACGTTATGTAGTATTACGACATAACGTATAACGTTATATACTATATCGATATAACGTATAACGTTATGTAGTATTACGACATAACGTATAACGTTATATACTATAACGATATAACGTATAGCGTTATATACTATATCGATATAACGTATAACGTTATATACTATATCGATATAACGTATAACGTTATATACTATATCGATATAACGTATAGCGTTATATACTATATCGATATAACGTATAACGTTATATACTATATCGATATAACGTATAGCGTTATATACTATATCGATATAACGTATAACGCTATATACTATATCGATATAACGTATAGCGTTGTATACTAGATCGATATAACGTATAGCGTTATATACTATATCGATATAACGTATAACGTTATATACTATATCGATATAACGTATAGCGTTGTATACTAGATCGATATAACGTATAACGTTATATACTATATCGATATAACGTATAACGTTATATACTATATCGATATAACGTATATTGTTATATACTATATCGATATAACGTATAACGTTATATACTATTACGATATAACGTATAACGTTATACACTATTACGATACAACGTATAACGTTATGTAGTATTACGACATAACGTATAACGTTATATACGATAACGATACAACGTATAACGTTATATACTATAACGATATAACGTATAACGTTATATACTATAACGATATAACGTATAACGTTATGTAGTATTACGACATAACGTATAACGTTATATACTATAACGATATAACGTATAACGTTATGTACGATAACGATATAACGTATAACGTTATATACTATATCGATATAACGTATAACGTTATATACTATATCGATATAACGTATAACGTTATATACGATAACGATATAACGTATAACGTTATATACTATATCGATATAACGTATAACGTTATATACTATATCGATATAACGTATAACGTTATATACTATATCGATATAACGTATAGCGTTATGTAGTATTACGACATAACGTATAACGTTATGTACGATAACGATATAACGTATAACGTTATATACTATAACGATATAACGTATAACGTTATGTCGTATTACGATATAACGTATAACGTTATATACTATTACTATATATAGTATAACGTTATATACTATATCGATATAACGTATAACGTTATATACTATTACGATATAACGTATAACGTTATATACTATATCGATATAACGTATAACGTTATATACTATTACGATACAACGTATAACGTTATATACTATTACTATATATCGTATAACGTTATATACTATATCGATATAACGTATAACGTTATATAGTATATCGATATAACGTAGAACGTTATGTAGTATTACGACATAACGTATAACGTTATATACGATAACGATATAACGTATAACGTTATATACTATATCGATATAACGTATAGCGTTATATACTATAACGATATAACGTATAACGTTATATACTATATCGATATAACGTATAGCGTTATGTAGTATTACGACATAACGTATAACGTTATATACGATAACGATATAACGTATAACGTTATATACTCTTACGATACAACGTATAACGTTATGTAGTATTACGACATAACGTATAGCGTTATATACTATATCGATATAACGTATAACGTTATATACTATATCGATATAACGTATAACGTTATATACTATTACGATACAACGTATAACGTTATATACTATTACTATATATCGTATAACGTTATATACTATATCGATATAACGTATAACGTTATATACTATATCGATATAACGTAGAACGTTATGTAGTATTACGACATAACGTATAACGTTATATACGATAACGATATAACGTATAACGTTATATACTATATCGATATAACGTATAACGTTATATACTATATCGATATAACGTATAACGTTATATACTATATCGATATAACGTAGAACGTTATATACTATATCGATATAACGTATAACGTTATATACTATATCGATATAACGTATAGCGTTATATACTATATCGATATAACGTATAACGTTATATACTATATCGATATAACGTATAGCGTTATATACTATATCGATATAACGTATAACATTATATACTATATCGATATAACGTATAGCGTTATGTAGTATTACGACATAACGTATAACGTTATGTACGATAACGATATAACGTATAACGTTATATACTATAACGATATAACGTATAACGTTATGTCGTATTACGATATAACGTATAACGTTATATACTATTACTATATATAGTATAACGTTATATACTATATCGATATAACGTATAACGTTATATACTATATCGATATAACGTATAACGTTATATACTATTACGATATAACGTATAACGTTATATACTATTACGATATAACGTATAACGTTATATACTATAACGATATAACGTATAACGTTATATACTCTTACGATACAACGTATAACGTTATGTAGTATTACGACATAACGTATAGCGTTATATACTATATCGATATAACGTATAACGTTATATACTATATCGATATAACGTATAGTGTTATGTAGTATTACGACATAACGTATAACGTTATATACTATAACGATATAACGTATAACGTTATATACTATAACGATATAACGTATAACGTTATGTAGTATTACGACATAACGTATAACGTTATATACTATATCGATATAACGTATAACGTTATGTAGTATTACGACATAACGTATAACGTTATATACTATAACGATATAACGTATAGCGTTATATACTATATCGATATAACGTATAACGTTATATACTATATCGATATAACGTATAACGTTATATACTATATCGATATAACGTATAGCGTTATATACTATATCGATATAACGTATAACGTTATATACTATATCGATATAACGTATAGCGTTATATACTATATCGATATAACGTATAACGTTATATACTATATCGATATAACGTATAGCGTTGTATACTAGATCGATATAACGTATAGCGTTATATACTATATCGATATAACGTATAACGTTATATACTATATCGATATAACGTATAGCGTTGTATACTAGATCGATATAACGTATAACGTTATATACTATATCGATATAACGTATAACGTTATATACTATATCGATATAACGTATATTGTTATATACTATATCGATATAACGTATAACGTTATATACTATTACGATATAACGTATAACGTTATACACTATTACGATACAACGTATAACGTTATGTAGTATTACGACATAACGTATAACGTTATATACGATAACGATACAACGTATAACGTTATATACTATAACGATATAACGTATAACGTTATATACTATAACGATATAACGTATAACGTTATGTAGTATTACGACATAACGTATAACGTTATATACTATAACGATATAACGTATAACGTTATGTACGATAACGATATAACGTATAACGTTATATACTATATCGATATAACGTATAACGTTATATACTATATCGATATAACGTATAACGTTATATACGATAACGATATAACGTATAACGTTATATACTATATCGATATAACGTATAACGTTATATACTATATCGATATAACGTATAACGTTATATACTATATCGATATAACGTATAGCGTTATGTAGTATTACGACATAACGTATAACGTTATGTACGATAACGATATAACGTATAACGTTATATACTATAACGATATAACGTATAACGTTATGTCGTATTACGATATAACGTATAACGTTATATACTATTACTATATATAGTATAACGTTATATACTATATCGATATAACGTATAACGTTATATACTATTACGATATAACGTATAACGTTATATACTATATCGATATAACGTATAACGTTATATACTATTACGATACAACGTATAACGTTATATACTATTACTATATATCGTATAACGTTATATACTATATCGATATAACGTATAACGTTATATAGTATATCGATATAACGTAGAACGTTATGTAGTATTACGACATAACGTATAACGTTATATACGATAACGATATAACGTATAACGTTATATACTATATCGATATAACGTATAGCGTTATATACTATAACGATATAACGTATAACGTTATATACTATATCGATATAACGTATAGCGTTATGTAGTATTACGACATAACGTATAACGTTATATACGATAACGATATAACGTATAACGTTATATACTCTTACGATACAACGTATAACGTTATGTAGTATTACGACATAACGTATAGCGTTATATACTATATCGATATAACGTATAACGTTATATACTATATCGATATAACGTATAACGTTATATACTATTACGATACAACGTATAACGTTATATACTATTACTATATATCGTATAACGTTATATACTATATCGATATAACGTATAACGTTATATACGATAACGATATAACGTATAACGTTATATACTATATCGATATAACGTATAGCGTTATATACTATATCGATATAACGTATAACGTTATATACTATATCGATATAACGTATAGCGTTATATACTATATCGATATAACGTAGAACGTTATATACTATATCGATATAACGTATAACGTTATATACTATTACTATATATCGTATAACGTTATATACTATATCGATATAACGTATAACGTTATATACTATATCGATATAACGTATAACGTTATATACTATTACGATATAACGTATAACGTTATATACTATTACGATACAACGTATAACGTTATGTAGTATTACGACATAACGTATAACGTTATATACGATAACGATGCAACGTATAACGTTATATACTATAACGATGCAACGTATAACGTTATATACTATAACGATATAACGTATAACGTTATATACTATAACGATATAACGTATAACGTTATGTAGTATTACGACATAACGTATAGCGTTATATACTATATCGATATAACGTATAACGTTATATACTATATCGATATAACGTATAGCGTTATATACTATATCGATATAACGTAGAACGTTATATTCTATATCGATATAACGTATAACGTTATATACTATTACTATATATCGTATAACGTTATATACTATAACGATGCAACGTATAACGTTATATACTATAACGATATAACGTATAACGTTATATACTATAACGATATAACGTATAACGTTATGTAGTATTACGACATAACGTATAACGTTATATACTATAACGATATAACGTATAACGTTATGTACGATAACGATATGACGTATAACGTTATATACTATATCGATATAACGTATAACGTTATATACGATAACGATATAACGTATAACGTTATATACTATATCGATATAACGTATAGTGTTATGTAGTATTACGACATAACGTATAACGTTATATACGATAACGATATAACGTATAACGTTATATACTATATCGATATAACGTATAACGTTATATACTATATCGATATAACGTATAGCGTTATATACTATATCGATATAACCTATAACGTTATATACTATATCGATATAACGTATAACGTTATATACTATATCGATATAACGTATAACGTTATATACTATATCGATATAACGTATAACGTTATATACTATAACGTTATAACGTAGAAAGTTATATACAATATCGATATAACGTATAGCGTTATATACTATATCGATATAACGTATAACTTTATATACTATATCGATATAACGTATAGCGTTATATACTATATCGATATAACGTATAACGTTATATACTATATCGATATAACGTATAACGTTATATACTATATCGATATAACGTATAGCGTTATATACTATATCGATATAACGTATAACGTTATATACTATATCGATATAACGTATAGCGTTATATACTATATCGATATAACGTATAACGTTATATACTATATCGATATAACGTATAGCGTTGTATACTAGATCGATATAACGTATAACGTTATATACTATATCGATATAACGTATAACGTTATATACTATATCGATATAACGTATATTGTTATATACTATATCGATATAACGTATAACGTTATATACTATTACGATATAACGTATGACGTTATACACTATTACGATACAACGTATAACGTTATGTAGTATTACGACATAACGTATAACGTTATATACGATAACGATACAACGTATAACGTTATATACTATAACGATATAACGTATAACGTTATATACTATAACGATATAACGTATAACGTTATATACTATAACGATATAACGTATAACGTTATATACTATAACGATATAACGTATAACGTTATGTAGTATTACGACATAACGTATAACGTTATATACTATAACGATATAACGTATAGCGTTATATACTATATCGATATAACGTATAACGTTATATACTATATCGATATAACGTATAACGTTATATACTATATCGATATAACGTATAGCGTTATATACTATATCGATATAACGTATAACGTTATATACTATATCGATATAACGTATAGCGTTATATACTATATCGATATAACGTATAACGTTATATACTATATCGATATAACGTATAGCGTTGTATACTAGATCGATATAACGTATAGCGTTATATACTATATCGATATAACGTATAACGTTATATACTATATCGATATAACGTATAGCGTTGTATACTAGATCGATATAACGTATAACGTTATATACTATATCGATATAACGTATAACGTTATATACTATATCGATATAACGTATATTGTTATATACTATATCGATATAACGTATAACGTTATATACTATTACGATATAACGTATAACGTTATACACTATTACGATACAACGTATAACGTTATGTAGTATTACGACATAACGTATAACGTTATATACGATAACGATACAACGTATAACGTTATATACTATAACGATATAACGTATAACGTTATATACTATAACGATATAACGTATAACGTTATGTAGTATTACGACATAACGTATAACGTTATATACTATAACGATATAACGTATAACGTTATGTACGATAACGATATAACGTATAACGTTATATACTATATCGATATAACGTATAACGTTATATACTATATCGATATAACGTATAACGTTATATACGATAACGATATAACGAATAACGTTATATACTATATCGATATAACGTATAACGTTATATACTATATCGATATAACGTATAACGTTATATACTATATCGATATAACGTATAGCGTTATGTAGTATTACGACATAACGTATAACGTTATGTACGATAACGATATAACGTATAACGTTATATACTATAACGATATAACGTATAACGTTATGTCGTATTACGATATAACGTATAACGTTATATACTATTACTATATATAGTATAACGTTATATACTATATCGATATAACGTATAACGTTATATACTATTACGATATAACGTATAACGTTATATACTATATCGATATAACGTATAACGTTATATACTATTACGATACAACGTATAACGTTATATACTATTACTATATATCGTATAACGTTATATACTATATCGATATAACGTATAACGTTATATAGTATATCGATATAACGTAGAACGTTATGTAGTATTACGACATAACGTATAACGTTATATACGATAACGATATAACGTATAACGTTATATACTATATCGATATAACGTATAGCGTTATATACTATAACGATATAACGTATAACGTTATATACTATATCGATATAACGTATAGCGTTATGTAGTATTACGACATAACGTATAACGTTATATACGATAACGATATAACGTATAACGTTATATACTCTTACGATACAACGTATAACGTTATGTAGTATTACGACATAACGTATAGCGTTATATACTATATCGATATAACGTATAACGTTATATACTATATCGATATAACGTATAACGTTATATACTATTACGATACAACGTATAACGTTATATACTATTACTATATATCGTATAACGTTATATACTATATCGATATAACGTATAACGTTATATACGATAACGATATAACGTATAACGTTATATACTATATCGATATAACGTATAGCGTTATATACTATATCGATATAACGTATAGCGTTATATACTATATCGATATAACGTAGAACGTTATATACTATATCGATATAACGTATAACGTTATATACTATTACTATATATCGTATAACGTTATATACTATATCGATATAACGTATAACGTTATATACTATATCGATATAACGTATAGCGTTATATACTATATCGATATAACGTATAACGTTATATACTATATCGATATAACGTATAGCGTTATATACTATATCGATATAACGTATAACGTTATATACTATTACGATATAACGTATAACGTTATATACTATTACGATACAACGTATAACGTTATGTAGTATTACGACATAACGTATAACGTTATATACGATAACGATGCAACGTATAACGTTATATACTATAACGATATAACGTATAACGTTATATACTATAACGATATAACGTATAACGTTATGTAGTATTACGACATAACGTATAACGTTATATACTATAACGATATAACGTATAACGTTATGTACGATAACGATATGACGTATAACGTTATATACTATATCGATATAACGTATAACGTTATATACGATAACGATATAACGTATAACGTTATATACTATATCGATATAACGTATAGTGTTATGTAGTATTACGACATAACGTATAACGTTATATACGATAACGATATAACGTATAACGTTATATACTATATCGATATAACGTACAACGTTATATACTATATCGATATAACGTATAGCGTTATATACTATATCGATATAACCTATAACGTTATATACTATATCGATATAACGTATAACGTTATATACTATATCGATATAACGTATAACGTTATATACTATATCGATATAACGTATAACGTTATATACTATAACGTTATAACGTAGAAAGTTATATACTATATCGATATAACGTATAGCGTTATATACTATATCGATATAACGTATAACTTTATATACTATATCGATATAACGTATAGCGTTATATACTATATCGATATAACGTATAACGTTATATACTATATCGATATAACGTATAACGTTATATACTATATCGATATAACGTATAGCGTTATATACTATATCGATATAACGTATAACGTTATATACTATATCGATATAACGTATAGCGTTATATACTATATCGATATAACGTATAACGTTATATACTATATCGATATAACGTATAGCGTTGTATACTAGATCGATATAACGTATAACGTTATATACTATATCGATATAACGTATAACGTTATATACTATAACGATATAACGTAGAACGTTATATACTATATCGATATAACGTAGAACGTTATATACTATATCGATATAACGTATAACGTTATATACTATAACGATATAACGTATAACGTTATGTAGTATTACGACATAACGTATAACGTTATATACTATAACGATATAACGTATAACGTTATGTACGATAACGATATAACGTATAACGTTATATACTATATCGATATAACGTATAACGTTATATACTATTTCGATATAACGTATAACGTTATATACTATATCGATATAACGTATAACGTTATATACGATAACGATATAACGTATAACGTTATATACTATATCGATATAACGTATAACGTTATATACTATAACGATATAACGTATAACGTTATGTAGTATTACGACATAACGTATAACGTTATATACTATAACGATATAACGTATAACGTTATGTACGATAACGATATAACGTATAACGTTATATACTATATCGATATAACGTATAACGTTATATACTATTTCGATATAACGTATAACGTTATATACTATATCGATATAACGTATAACGTTATATACGATAACGATATAACGTATAACGTTATATACTATATCGATATAACGTATAACGTTATATACTATATCGATATAACGTATAACGTTATATACTATATCGATATAACGTAGAACGTTATATACTATATCGATATAACGTATAACGTTATATACTATAACGATATAACGTAGAACGTTATATACTATATCGATATAACGTATAACGTTATATACTATAACGATATAACGTATAACGTTATACACTATTACGATACAACGTATAACGTTATGTAGTATTACGACATAACGTATAACGTTATATACGATAACGATACAACGTATAACGTTATATACTATAACGATATAACGTATAACGTTATATACTATAACGATATAACGTATAACGTTATATACTATAACGATATAACGTATAACGTTATGTAGTATTACGACATAACGTATAACGTTATATACTATTACGATATAACGTATAACGTTATACACTATTACGATACAACGTATAACGTTATGTAGTATTACGACATAACGTATAACGTTATATACGATAACGATACAACGTATAACGTTATATACTATAACGATATAACGTATAACGTTATATACTATAACGATATAACGTATAACGTTATGTAGTATTACGACATAACGTATAACGCTATATACTATATCGATATAACGTATAACGTTATATACGTTAACGATATAACGTATAACGTTATATACTATATCGATATAACGTATAACGTTATATACTATAACGATATAACGTAGAACGTTATATACTATATCGATATAACGTAGAACGTTATATACTATATCGATATAACGTATAACGTTATATACTATTACTATATATCGTATAACGTTATATACTATATCGATATAACGTATAGCGTTATATACTATATCGATATAACGTATAACGTTATATACTATATCGATATAACGTATAGCGTTGTATACTAGATCGATATAACGTATAACGTTATATACTATATCGATATAACGTATAACGCTATATACTATATCGATATAACGTATATTGTTATATACTATATCGATATAACGTATAACGTTATATACTATTACGATATAACGTATAACGTTATACACTATTACGATACAACGTATAACGTTATGTAGTATTACGACATAACGTATAACGTTATATACGATAACGATACAACGTATAACGTTATATACTATAACGATATAACGTATAACGTTATATACTATAACGATATAACGTATAACGTTATATACTATAACGATATAACGTATAACGTTATGTAGTATTACGACATAACGTATAACGTTATATACTATAACGATATAACGTATAACGTTATGTACGATAACGATATAACGTATAACGTTATATACTATATCGATATATCGTATAACGTTATATACTATTTCGATATAACGTATAACGCTATATACTATATCGATATAACGTATAACGTTATATACGATAACGATATAACGTATAACGTTATATACTATATCGATATAACGTATAACGTTATATACTATAACGATATAACGTATAACGTTATGTAGTATTACGACATAACGTATAACGTTATATACTATAACGATATAACGTATAACGTTATGTACGATAACGATATAACGTATAACGTTATATACTATATCGATATAACGTATAACGTTATATACTATTTCGATATAACGTATAACGTTATATACTATATCGATATAACGTATAACGTTATATACGATAACGATATAACGTATAACGTTATATACTATATCGATATAACGTATAACGTTATATACTATATCGATATAACGTATAACGTTATATACTATATCGATATAACGTAGAACGTTATATACTATATCGATATAACGTATAACGTTATATACTATAACGATATAACGTAGAACGTTATATACTATATCGATATAACGTATAACGTTATATACTATAACGATATAACGTATAACGTTATATACTATTACTATATATCGTACAACGTTATATAATATATCGATATAACGTATAACGTTATATACTATATCGATATAACGTATAACGTTATATACTATATCGATATAACGTAGAACGTTATGTAGTATTACGACATAACGTATAACGTTATATACGATAACGATATAACGTATAACGTTATATACTATATCGATATAACGTATAACGTTATATACTATATCGATATAACGTAGAACGTTATATACTATATCGATATAACGTATAACGTTATATACTATATCGATATAACGTATAGCGTTATATACTATATCGATATAACGTATAACGTTATATACTATATCGATATAACGTATAGCGTTATATACTATATCGATATAACGTATAACGTTATATACTATAACGATATAACGTATAACGTTATATACTATATCGATATAACGTATAACGTTATGTACGATAACGATATAACGTATAACGTTATATACTATATCGATATAACGTATAACGTTATATACTATATCGATATAACGTATAACGTTATATACTATATCGATATAACGTATAACGTTATATACTATATCGATATAACGTAGAACGTTATGTAGTATTACGACATAACGTATAACGTTATATACGATAACGATATAACGTATAACGTTATATACTATTACGATACAACGTATAACGTTATATACTATTACGATACAACGTATAACGTTATATCCTATTACGATATAACGTATAACGTTAATTACGATAACGATATAACGTATAACGTTATATACTATAACGATATAACGTATAACGTTATATACTATTACGATATAACGTATAACGTTATATACTATTACGATAGAACGTATAACGTTATGTAGTATTACGACATAACGTATAACGTTATATACGATAACGATATAACGTATAACGTTATATACTATAACGATATAACGTAGAACGTTATATACTATATCGACATAACGTATAACGTTATATACGATAACGATATAACGTATAACGTTATATACTATTACGATATAACGTATAACGTTATATACTCTTACGATACAACGTATAACGTTATGTAGTATTACGACATAACGTATAACGTTATATACGATAACGATACAACGTATAACGTTATATACTATAACGATATAACGTATAACGTTATATACTATAACGATATAACGTATAACGTTATGTAGTATTACGACATAACGTATAACGTTATATACTATTACTATATATCGTATAACGTTATATACTATATCGATATAACGTATAACGTTATATACTATATCGATATAACGTATAGCGTTATATACTATATCGATATAACGTATAACGTTATATACTATATCGATATAACGTATAGCGTTATGTAGTATTACGACATAACGTATAACGTTATGTACGATAACGATATAACGTATAACGTTATATACTATAACGATATAACGTATAACGTTATGTCGTATTACGATATAACGTATAACGTTATATACTATTACTATATATAGTATAACGTTATATACTATATCGATATAACGTATAACGTTATATACTATATCGATATAACGTATAACGTTATATACTATTACGATATAACGTATAACGTTATATACTATATCGATATAACGTATAACGTTATATACTATTACGATACAACGTATAACGTTATATACTATTACTATATATCGTATAACGTTATATAGTATATCGATATAACGTAGAACGTTATGTAGTATTACGACATAACGTATAACGTTATATACGATAACGATATAACGTATAACGTTATATACTATATCGATATAACGTATAGCGTTATATACTATATCGATATAACGTATAACGTTATATACTATATCGATATAACGTATAGCGTTATGTAGTATTATGACATAACGTATAACGTTATATACGATAACGATATAACGTATAACGTTATATACTATATCGATATAACGTATAACGTTATATACTATAACGATATAACGTAGAACGTTATATACTATATCGATATAACGTATAACGTTATATACTATATCGATATAACGTATAACGTTATATACTATAACGATATAACGTAGAACGTTATATACTATATCGATATAACGTATAACGTTATATACTATAACGATATAACGTATAACGTTATATACTATATCGATATAACGTATAACGTTATATACTATATCGATATAACGTATAACGTTATATACTATATCGATATAACGTAGAACGTTATGTAGTATTACGACATAACGTATAACGTTATATACGATAACGATATAACGTATAACGTTATATACTATTACGATACAACGTATAACGTTATATACTATTACGATACAACGTATAACGTTATATCCTATTACGATATAACGTATAACGTTAATTACGATAACGATATAACGTATAACGTTATATACTATAACGATATAACGTATAACGTTATATACTATTACGATATAACGTATAACGTTATATACTATTACGATAGAACGTATAACGTTATGTAGTATTACGACATAACGTATAACGTTATATACGATAACGATATAACGTATAACGTTATATACTATAACGATATAACGTAGAACGTTATATACTATATCGACATAACGTATAACGTTATATACGATAACGATATAACGTATAACGTTATATACTATTACGATATAACGTATAACGTTATATACTCTTACGATACAACGTATAACGTTATGTAGTATTACGACATAACGTATAACGTTATATACGATAACGATACAACGTATAACGTTATATACTATAACGATATAACGTATAACGTTATATACTATAACGATATAACGTATAACGTTATGTAGTATTACGACATAACGTATAACGTTATATACTATTACTATATATCGTATAACGTTATATACTATATCGATATAACGTATAACGTTATATACTATATCGATATAACGTATAGCGTTATATACTATATCGATATAACGTATAACGTTATATACTATATCGATATAACGTATAGCGTTATGTAGTATTACGACATAACGTATAACGTTATGTACGATAACGATATAACGTATAACGTTATATACTATAACGATATAACGTATAACGTTATGTCGTATTACGATATAACGTATAACGTTATATACTATTACTATATATAGTATAACGTTATATACTATATCGATATAACGTATAACGTTATATACTATATCGATATAACGTATAACGTTATATACTATTACGATATAACGTATAACGTTATATACTATATCGATATAACGTATAACGTTATATACTATTACGATACAACGTATAACGTTATATACTATTACTATATATCGTATAACGTTATATAGTATATCGATATAACGTAGAACGTTATGTAGTATTACGACATAACGTATAACGTTATATACGATAACGATATAACGTATAACGTTATATACTATATCGATATAACGTATAGCGTTATATACTATATCGATATAACGTATAACGTTATATACTATATCGATATAACGTATAGCGTTATGTAGTATTATGACATAACGTATAACGTTATATACGATAACGATATAACGTATAACGTTATATACTATATCGATATAACGTATAACGTTATATACTATAACGATATAACGTAGAACGTTATATACTATATCGATATAACGTATAACGTTATATACTATATCGATATAACGTATAACGTTATATACTATAACGATATAACGTAGAACGTTATATACTATATCGATATAACGTATAACGTTATATACTATAACGATATAACGTATAACGTTATATACTATTACTATATATCGTATAACGTTATATACTATATCGATATAACGTATAACGTTATATACTATATCGATACAACGTATAACGTTATATACTATTACGATACAACGTATAACGTTATATACTATTACTATATATCGTATAACGTTATATACTATATCGATATAACGTATAACGTTATATACGATAACGATATAACGTATAACGTTATATACTATATCGATATAACGTATAACGTTATATACTATAACGATATAACGTAGAACGTTATATACTATATCGATATAACGTAGAACGTTATATACTATATCGATATAACGTATAACGTTATATACTATTACTATATATCGTATAACGTTATATACTATATCGATATAACGTATAACGTTATATACTATATCGATATAACGTATAGCGTTATATACTATATCGATATAACGTATAACGTTATATACTATATCGATATAACGTATAGCGTTATATACTATATCGATATAACGTATAACGTTATATACTATTACGATATAACGTATAACGTTATATACTATTACGATACAACGTATAACGTTATGTAGTATTACGACATAACGTATAACGTTATATACGATAACGATACAACGTATAACGTTATATACTATAACGATATAACGTATAACGTTATATACTATAACGATATAACGTATAACGTTATGTAGTATTACGACATAACGTATAACGTTATATACTATAACGATATAACGTATAACGTTATGTACGATAACGATATAACGTATAACGTTATATACTATATCGATATAACGTATAACGTTATATACGATAACGATATAACGTATAACGTTATATACTATATCGATATAACGTATAGTGTTATGTAGTATTACGACATAACGTATAACGTTATATACGATAACGATATAACGTATAACGTTATATACTATATCGATATAACGTATAACGTTATATACTATATCGATATAACGTATAGCGTTATATACTATATCGATATAACGTATAACGTTATATACTATATCGATATAACGTATAACGTTATATACTATTACTATATATCGTATAACGTTATATACTATATCGATATAACGTATAGCGTTATATACTATATCGATATAACGTATAACGTTATATACTATATCGATATAACGTATAGCGTTGTATACTAGATCGATATAACGTATAACGTTATATACTATATCGATATAACGTATAACGTTATGTAGTATTACGACATAACGTATAACGTTATATACTATAACGATATAACGTATAACGTTATGTACGATAACGATATAACGTATAACGTTATATACTATATCGATATAACGTATAACGTTATATACTATTTCGATATAACGTATAACGTTATATACTATATCGATATAACGTATAACGTTATATACGATAACGATATAACGTATAACGTTATATACTATATCGATATAACGTATAACGTTATATACTATAACGATATAACGTATAACGTTATGTAGTATTACGACATAACGTATAACGTTATATACTATAACGATATAACGTATAACGTTATGTACGATAACGATATAACGTATAACGTTATATACTATATCGATATAACGTATAACGTTATATACTATTTCGATATAACGTATAACGTTATATACTATATCGATATAACGTATAACGTTATATACGATAACGATATAACGTATAACGTTATATACTATATCGATATAACGTATAACGTTATATACTATATCGATATAACGTATAACGTTATATACTATATCGATATAACGTAGAACGTTATATACTATATCGATATAACGTATAACGTTATATACTATAACGATATAACGTAGAACGTTATATACTATATCGATATAACGTATAACGTTATATACTATAACGATATAACGTATAACGTTATATACTATTACTATATATCGTATAACGTTATATAATATATCGATATAACGTATAACGTTATATACTATATCGATATAACGTATAACGTTATATACTATATCGATATAACGTAGAACGTTATGTAGTATTACGACATAACGTATAACGTTATATACGATAACGATATAACGTATAACGTTATACACTATTACGATACAACGTATAACGTTATATACTATAACGATATAACGTATAACGTTATATACTATTACTATATATCGTATAACGTTATATAATATATCGATATAACGTATAACGTTATATACTATATCGATATAACGTATAACGCTATATACTATATCGATATAACGTATATTGTTATATACTATATCGATATAACGTATAACGTTATATACTATTACGATATAACGTATAACGTTATACACTATTACGATACAACGTATAACGTTATGTAGTATTACGACATAACGTATAACGTTATATACGATAACGATACAACGTATAACGTTATATACTATAACGATATAACGTATAACGTTATATACTATAACGATATAACGTATAACGTTATATACTATAACGATATAACGTATAACGTTATGTAGTATTACGACATAACGTATAACGTTATATACTATAACGATATAACGTATAACGTTATGTACGATAACGATATAACGTATAACGTTATATACTATATCGATATATCGTATAACGTTATATACTATTTCGATATAACGTATAACGCTATATACTATATCGATATAACGTATAACGTTATATACGATAACGATATAACGTATAACGTTATATACTATATCGATATAACGTATAACGTTATATACTATAACGATATAACGTATAACGTTATGTAGTATTACGACATAACGTATAACGTTATATACTATAACGATATAACGTATAACGTTATGTACGATAACGATATAACGTATAACGTTATATACTATATCGATATAACGTATAACGTTATATACTATTTCGATATAACGTATAACGTTATATACTATATCGATATAACGTATAACGTTATATACGATAACGATATAACGTATAACGTTATATACTATATCGATATAACGTATAACGTTATATACTATATCGATATAACGTATAACGTTATATACTATATCGATATAACGTAGAACGTTATATACTATATCGATATAACGTATAACGTTATATACTATAACGATATAACGTAGAACGTTATATACTATATCGATATAACGTATAACGTTATATACTATAACGATATAACGTATAACGTTATATACTATTACTATATATCGTACAACGTTATATAATATATCGATATAACGTATAACGTTATATACTATATCGATATAACGTATAACGTTATATACTATATCGATATAACGTAGAACGTTATGTAGTATTACGACATAACGTATAACGTTATATACGATAACGATATAACGTATAACGTTATATACTATATCGATATAACGTATAACGTTATATACTATATCGATATAACGTAGAACGTTATATACTATATCGATATAACGTATAACGTTATATACTATATCGATATAACGTATAGCGTTATATACTATATCGATATAACGTATAACGTTATATACTATATCGATATAACGTATAGCGTTATATACTATATCGATATAACGTATAACGTTATATACTATAACGATATAACGTATAACGTTATATACTATATCGATATAACGTATAACGTTATGTACGATAACGATATAACGTATAACGTTATATACTACATCGATATAACGTATAACGTTATATACTATATCGATATAACGTATAACGTTATATACTATATCGATATAACGTATAACGTTATATACTATATCGATATAACGTAGAACGTTATGTAGTATTACGACATAACGTATAACGTTATATACGATAACGATATAACGTATAACGTTATATACTATTACGATACAACGTATAACGTTATATACTATTACGATACAACGTATAACGTTATATCCTATTACGATATAACGTATAACGTTAATTACGATAACGATATAACGTATAACGTTATATACTATAACGATATAACGTATAACGTTATATACTATTACGATATAACGTATAACGTTATATACTATTACGATAGAACGTATAACGTTATGTAGTATTACGACATAACGTATAACGTTATATACGATAACGATATAACGTATAACGTTATATACTATAACGATATAACGTAGAACGTTATATACTATATCGACATAACGTATAACGTTATATACGATAACGATATAACGTATAACGTTATATACTATTACGATATAACGTATAACGTTATATACTCTTACGATACAACGTATAACGTTATGTAGTATTACGACATAACGTATAACGTTATATACGATAACGATACAACGTATAACGTTATATACTATAACGATATAACGTATAACGTTATATACTATAACGATATAACGTATAACGTTATGTAGTATTACGACATAACGTATAACGTTATATACTATTACTATATATCGTATAACGTTATATACTATATCGATATAACGTATAACGTTATATACTATATCGATATAACGTATAGCGTTATATACTATATCGATATAACGTATAACGTTATATACTATATCGATATAACGTATAGCGTTATGTAGTATTACGACATAACGTATAACGTTATGTACGATAACGATATAACGTATAACGTTATATACTATAACGATATAACGTATAACGTTATGTCGTATTACGATATAACGTATAACGTTATATACTATTACTATATATAGTATAACGTTATATACTATATCGATATAACGTATAACGTTATATACTATATCGATATAACGTATAACGTTATATACTATTACGATATAACGTATAACGTTATATACTATATCGATATAACGTATAACGTTATATACTATTACGATACAACGTATAACGTTATATACTATTACTATATATCGTATAACGTTATATAGTATATCGATATAACGTAGAACGTTATGTAGTATTACGACATAACGTATAACGTTATATACGATAACGATATAACGTATAACGTTATATACTATATCGATATAACGTATAGCGTTATATACTATATCGATATAACGTATAACGTTATATACTATATCGATATAACGTATAGCGTTATGTAGTATTATGACATAACGTATAACGTTATATACGATAACGATATAACGTATAACGTTATATACTATATCGATATAACGTATAACGTTATATACTATAACGATATAACGTAGAACGTTATATACTATATCGATATAACGTATAACGTTATATACTATATCGATATAACGTATAACGTTATATACTATAACGATATAACGTAGAACGTTATATACTATATCGATATAACGTATAACGTTATATACTATAACGATATAACGTATAACGTTATATACTATATCGATATAACGTATAACGTTATATACTATATCGATATAACGTATAACGTTATATACTATATCGATATAACGTAGAACGTTATGTAGTATTACGACATAACGTATAACGTTATATACGATAACGATATAACGTATAACGTTATATACTATTACGATACAACGTATAACGTTATATACTATTACGATACAACGTATAACGTTATATCCTATTACGATATAACGTATAACGTTAATTACGATAACGATATAACGTATAACGTTATATACTATAACGATATAACGTATAACGTTATATACTATTACGATATAACGTATAACGTTATATACTATTACGATAGAACGTATAACGTTATGTAGTATTACGACATAACGTATAACGTTATATACGATAACGATATAACGTATAACGTTATATACTATAACGATATAACGTAGAACGTTATATACTATATCGACATAACGTATAACGTTATATACGATAACGATATAACGTATAACGTTATATACTATTACGATATAACGTATAACGTTATATACTCTTACGATACAACGTATAACGTTATGTAGTATTACGACATAACGTATAACGTTATATACGATAACGATACAACGTATAACGTTATATACTATAACGATATAACGTATAACGTTATATACTATAACGATATAACGTATAACGTTATGTAGTATTACGACATAACGTATAACGTTATATACTATTACTATATATCGTATAACGTTATATACTATATCGATATAACGTATAACGTTATATACTATATCGATATAACGTATAGCGTTATATACTATATCGATATAACGTATAACGTTATATACTATATCGATATAACGTATAGCGTTATGTAGTATTACGACATAACGTATAACGTTATGTACGATAACGATATAACGTATAACGTTATATACTATAACGATATAACGTATAACGTTATGTCGTATTACGATATAACGTATAACGTTATATACTATTACTATATATAGTATAACGTTATATACTATATCGATATAACGTATAACGTTATATACTATATCGATATAACGTATAACGTTATATACTATTACGATATAACGTATAACGTTATATACTATATCGATATAACGTATAACGTTATATACTATTACGATACAACGTATAACGTTATATACTATTACTATATATCGTATAACGTTATATAGTATATCGATATAACGTAGAACGTTATGTAGTATTACGACATAACGTATAACGTTATATACGATAACGATATAACGTATAACGTTATATACTATATCGATATAACGTATAGCGTTATATACTATATCGATATAACGTATAACGTTATATACTATATCGATATAACGTATAGCGTTATGTAGTATTATGACATAACGTATAACGTTATATACGATAACGATATAACGTATAACGTTATATACTATATCGATATAACGTATAACGTTATATACTATAACGATATAACGTAGAACGTTATATACTATATCGATATAACGTATAACGTTATATACTATATCGATATAACGTATAACGTTATATACTATAACGATATAACGTAGAACGTTATATACTATATCGATATAACGTATAACGTTATATACTATAACGATATAACGTATAACGTTATATACTATTACTATATATCGTATAACGTTATATACTATATCGATATAACGTATAACGTTATATACTATATCGATACAACGTATAACGTTATATACTATTACGATACAACGTATAACGTTATATACTATTACTATATATCGTATAACGTTATATACTATATCGATATAACGTATAACGTTATATACGATAACGATATAACGTATAACGTTATATACTATATCGATATAACGTATAACGTTATATACTATAACGATATAACGTAGAACGTTATATACTATATCGATATAACGTAGAACGTTATATACTATATCGATATAACGTATAACGTTATATACTATTACTATATATCGTATAACGTTATATACTATATCGATATAACGTATAACGTTATATACTATATCGATATAACGTATAGCGTTATATACTATATCGATATAACGTATAACGTTATATACTATATCGATATAACGTATAGCGTTATATACTATATCGATATAACGTATAACGTTATATACTATTACGATATAACGTATAACGTTATATACTATTACGATACAACGTATAACGTTATGTAGTATTACGACATAACGTATAACGTTATATACGATAACGATACAACGTATAACGTTATATACTATAACGATATAACGTATAACGTTATATACTATAACGATATAACGTATAACGTTATGTAGTATTACGACATAACGTATAACGTTATATACTATAACGATATAACGTATAACGTTATGTACGATAACGATATAACGTATAACGTTATATACTATATCGATATAACGTATAACGTTATATACGATAACGATATAACGTATAACGTTATATACTATATCGATATAACGTATAGTGTTATGTAGTATTACGACATAACGTATAACGTTATATACGATAACGATATAACGTATAACGTTATATACTATATCGATATAACGTATAACGTTATATACTATATCGATATAACGTATAGCGTTATATACTATATCGATATAACGTATAACGTTATATACTATATCGATATAACGTATAACGTTATATACTATTACTATATATCGTATAACGTTATATACTATATCGATATAACGTATAGCGTTATATACTATATCGATATAACGTATAACGTTATATACTATATCGATATAACGTATAGCGTTGTATACTAGATCGATATAACGTATAACGTTATATACTATATCGATATAACGTATAACGTTATGTAGTATTACGACATAACGTATAACGTTATATACTATAACGATATAACGTATAACGTTATGTACGATAACGATATAACGTATAACGTTATATACTATATCGATATAACGTATAACGTTATATACTATTTCGATATAACGTATAACGTTATATACTATATCGATATAACGTATAACGTTATATACGATAACGATATAACGTATAACGTTATATACTATATCGATATAACGTATAACGTTATATACTATAACGATATAACGTATAACGTTATGTAGTATTACGACATAACGTATAACGTTATATACTATAACGATATAACGTATAACGTTATGTACGATAACGATATAACGTATAACGTTATATACTATATCGATATAACGTATAACGTTATATACTATTTCGATATAACGTATAACGTTATATACTATATCGATATAACGTATAACGTTATATACGATAACGATATAACGTATAACGTTATATACTATATCGATATAACGTATAACGTTATATACTATATCGATATAACGTATAACGTTATATACTATATCGATATAACGTAGAACGTTATATACTATATCGATATAACGTATAACGTTATATACTATAACGATATAACGTAGAACGTTATATACTATATCGATATAACGTATAACGTTATATACTATAACGATATAACGTATAACGTTATATACTATTACTATATATCGTATAACGTTATATAATATATCGATATAACGTATAACGTTATATACTATATCGATATAACGTATAACGTTATATACTATATCGATATAACGTAGAACGTTATGTAGTATTACGACATAACGTATAACGTTATATACGATAACGATATAACGTATAACGTTATATACTATATCGATATAACGTATAACGTTATATACTATATCGATATAACGTAGAACGTTATATACTATATCGATATAACGTATAACGTTATATACTATATCGATATAACGTATAGCGTTATATACTATATCGATATAACGTATAACGTTATATACTATATCGATATAACGTATAGCGTTATATACTATATCGATATAACGTATAACGTTATATACTATAACGATATAACGTATAACGTTATATACTATATCGATATAACGTATAACGTTATGTACGATAACGATATAACGTATAACGTTATATACTATATCGATATAACGTATAACGTTATATACTATATCGATATAACGTATAACGTTATATACTATATCGATATAACGTATAACGTTATATACTATATCGATATAACGTAGAACGTTATGTAGTATTACGACATAACGTATAACGTTATATACGATAACGATATAACGTATAACGTTATATACTATTACGATACAACGTATAACGTTATATACTATTACGATACAACGTATAACGTTATATGCTATTACGATATAACGTATAACGTTAATTACGATAACGATATAACGTATAACGTTATATACTATAACGATATAACGTATAACGTTATATACTATTACGATATAACGTATAACGTTATATACTATTACGATAGAACGTATAACGTTATGTAGTATTACGACATAACGTATAACGTTATATACGATAACGATATAACGTATAACGTTATATACTATAACGATATAACGTAGAACGTTATATACTATATCGATATAACGTATAACGTTATATACGATAACGATATAACGTATAACGTTATATACTATTACGATATAACGTATAACGTTATATACTCTTACGATACAACGTATAACGTTATGTAGTATTACGACATAACGTATAACGTTATATACGATAACGATACAACGTATAACGTTATATACTATAACGATATAACGTATAACGTTATATACTATAACGATATAACGTATAACGTTATGTAGTATTACGACATAACGTATAACGTTATATACTATTACTATATATCGTATAACGTTATATACTATATCGATATAACGTATAACGTTATATACTATATCGATATAACGTATAGCGTTATATACTATATCGATATAACGTATAACGTTATATACTATATCGATATAACGTATAGCGTTATGTAGTATTACGACATAACGTATAACGTTATGTACGATAACGATATAACGTATAACGTTATATACTATAACGATATAACGTATAACGTTATGTCGTATTACGATATAACGTATAACGTTATATACTATTACTATATATAGTATAACGTTATATACTATATCGATATAACGTATAACGTTATATACTATATCGATATAACGTATAACGTTATATACTATTACGATATAACGTATAACGTTATATACTATATCGATATAACGTATAACGTTATATACTATTACGATACAACGTATAACGTTATATACTATTACTATATATCGTATAACGTTATATACTATATCGATATAACGTATAACGTTATATAGTATATCGATATAACGTAGAACGTTATGTAGTATTACGACATAACGTATAACGTTATATACGATAACGATATAACGTATAACGTTATATACTATATCGATATAACGTATAGCGTTATATACTATATCGATATAACGTATAACGTTATATACTATAACGATATAACGTAGAACGTTATATACTATTACTATATATCGTATAACGTTATATACTATATCGATATAACGTATAACGTTATATACTATATCGATACAACGTATAACGTTATATACTATTACGATACAACGTATAACGTTATATACTATTACTATATATCGTATAACGTTATATACTATATCGATATAACGTATAACGTTATATACGATAACGATATAACGTATAACGTTATATACTATATCGATATAACGTATAACGTTATATACTATAACGATATAACGTAGAACGTTATATACTATATCGATATAACGTAGAACGTTATATACTATATCGATATAACGTATAACGTTATATACTATTACTATATATCGTATAACGTTATATACTATATCGATATAACGTATAACGTTATATACTATATCGATATAACGTATAGCGTTATATACTATATCGATATAACGTATAACGTTATATACTATATCGATATAACGTATAGCGTTATATACTATATCGATATAACGTATAACGTTATATACTATTACGATATAACGTATAACGTTATATACTATTACGATACAACGTATAACGTTATGTAGTATTACGACATAACGTATAACGTTATATACGATAACGATACAACGTATAACGTTATATACTATAACGATATAACGTATAACGTTATATACTATAACGATATAACGTATAACGTTATGTAGTATTACGACATAACGTATAACGTTATATACTATAACGATATAACGTATAACGTTATGTACGATAACGATATAACGTATAACGTTATATACTATATCGATATAACGTATAACGTTATATACGATAACGATATAACGTATAACGTTATATACTATATCGATATAACGTATAGTGTTATGTAGTATTACGACATAACGTATAACGTTATATACGATAACGATATAAAGTATAACGTTATATACTATATGGATATAACGTATAACGTTATATACTATATCGATATAACGTATAGCGTTATATACTATATCGATATAACGTATAACGTTATATACTATATCGATATAACGTATAACGTTATATACTATATCGATATAACGTATAACGTTATATACTATAACGTTATAACGTAGAACGTTATATACTATATCGATATAACGTATAGCGTTATATACTATATCGATATAACGTATAACTTTATATACTATATCGATATAACGTATAGCGTTATATACTATATCGATATAACGTATAACGTTATATACTATATCGATATAACGTATAACGTTATATACTATATCGATATAACGTATAGCGTTATATACTATATCGATATAACGTATAACGTTATATACTATATCGATATAACGTATAGCGTTATATACTATATCGATATAACGTATAACGTTATATACTATATCGATATAACGTGTAGCGTTGTATACTAGATCGATATAACGTATAACGTTATATACTATATCGATATAACGTATAACGTTATATACTATATCGATATAACGTATATTGTTATATACTATATCGATATAACGTATAACGTTATATACTATTACGATATAACGTATAACGTTATACACTATTACGATACAACGTATAACGTTATGTAGTATTACGACATAACGTATAACGTTATATACGATAACGATACAACGTATAACGTTATATACTATAACGATATAACGTATAACGTTATATACTATAACGATATAACGTATAACGTTATGTAGTATTACGACATAACGTATAACGTTATATACTATATCGATATAACGTATAACGTTATATACGATAACGATATAACGTATAACGTTATATACTATATCGATATAACGTATAACGTTATATACTATAACGATATAACGTAGAACGTTATATACTATATCGATATAACGTAGAACGTTATATACTATATCGATATAACGTATAACGTTATATACTATTACTATATATCGTATAACGTTATATACTATATCGATATAACGTATAACGTTATATACTATATCGATATAACGTATAGCGTTATATACTATATCGATATAACGTATAACGTTATATACTATATCGATATAACGTATAGCGTTATATACTATATCGATATAACGTATAACGTTATATACTATTACGATATAACGTATAACGTTATATACTATTACGATACAACGTATAACGTTATGTAGTATTACGACATAACGTATAACGTTATATACGATAACGATACAACGTATAACGTTATATACTATAACGATATAACGTATAACGTTATATACTATAACGATATAACGTATAACGTTATGTAGTATTACGACATAACGTATAACGTTATATACTATAACGATATAACGTATAGCGTTATATACTATATCGATATAACGTATAACGTTATATACTATATCGATATAACGTATAACGTTATATACTATATCGATATAACGTATAGCGTTATATACTATATCGATATAACGTATAACGTTATATACTATATCGATATAACGTATAGCGTTATATACTATATCGATATAACGTATAACGTTATATACTATATCGATATAACGTATAGCGTTGTATACTAGATCGATATAACGTATAGCGTTATATACTATATCGATATAACGTATAACGTTATATACTATATCGATATAACGTATAGCGTTGTATACTAGATCGATATAACGTATAACGTTATATACTATATCGATATAACGTATAACGTTATATACTATATCGATATAACGTATATTGTTATATACTATATCGATATAACGTATAACGTTATATACTATTACGATATAACGTATAACGTTATACACTATTACGATACAACGTATAACGTTATGTAGTATTACGACATAACGTATAACGTTATATACGATAACGATACAACGTATAACGTTATATACTATAACGATATAACGTATAACGTTATATACTATAACGATATAACGTATAACGTTATGTAGTATTACGACATAACGTATAACGTTATATACTATAACGATATAACGTATAACGTTATGTACGATAACGATATAACGTATAACGTTATATACTATATCGATATAACGTATAACGTTATATACTATATCGATATAACGTATAACGTTATATACGATAACGATATAACGTATAACGTTATATACTATATCGATATAACGTATAACGTTATATACTATATCGATATAACGTATAACGTTATATACTATATCGATATAACGTATAGCGTTATGTAGTATTACGACATAACGTATAACGTTATGTACGATAACGATATAACGTATAACGTTATATACTATAACGATATAACGTATAACGTTATGTCGTATTACGATATAACGTATAACGTTATATACTATTACTATATATAGTATAACGTTATATACTATATCGATATAACGTATAACGTTATATACTATATCGATATAACGTATAACGTTATATACTATTACGATATAACGTATAACGTTATATACTATATCGATATAACGTATAACGTTATATACTATTACGATACAACGTATAACGTTATATACTATTACTATATATCGTATAACGTTATATACTATATCGATATAACGTATAACGTTATATAGTATATCGATATAACGTAGAACGTTATGTAGTATTACGACATAACGTATAACGTTATATACGATAACGATATAACGTATAACGTTATATACTATATCGATATAACGTATAGCGTTATATACTATAACGATATAACGTATAACGTTATATACTATATCGATATAACGTATAGCGTTATGTAGTATTACGACATAACGTATAACGTTATATACGATAACGATATAACGTATAACGTTATATACTCTTACGATACAACGTATAACGTTATGTAGTATTACGACATAACGTATAGCGTTATATACTATATCGATATAACGTATAACGTTATATACTATATCGATATAACGTATAACGTTATATACTATAACGATATAACGTAGAACGTTATATACTATATCGATATAACGTATAACGTTATATACTATAACGATATAACGTATAACGTTATATACTATTACTATATATCGTATAACGTTATATACTATATCGATATAACGTATAACGTTATATACTATATCGATACAACGTATAACGTTATATACTATTACGATACAACGTATAACGTTATATACTATTACTATATATCGTATAACGTTATATACTATATCGATATAATGTATAACGTTATATACGATAACGATATAACGTATAACGTTATATACTATATCGATATAACGTATAGCGTTATATACTATATCGATATAACGTAGAACGTTATATACTATATCGATATAACGTATAACGTTATATACTATTACTATATATCGTATAACGTTATATACTATATCGATATAACGTATAACGTTATATACTATATCGATATAACGTATAGCGTTATATACTATATCGATATAACGTATAACGTTATATACTATATCGATATAACGTATAGCGTTATATACTATATCGATATAACGTATAACGTTATATACTATTACGATATAACGTATAACGTTATATACTATTACGATACAACGTATAACGTTATGTAGTATTACGACATAACGTATAACGTTATATACGATAACGATACAACGTATAACGTTATATACTATAACGATATAACGTATAACGTTATATACTATAACGATATAACGTATAACGTTATGTAGTATTACGACATAACGTATAACGTTATATACTATAACGATATAACGTATAACGTTATGTACGATAACGATATGACGTATAACGTTATATACTATATCGATATAACGTATAACGTTATATACGATAACGATATAACGTATAACGTTATATACTATATCGATATAACGTATAGTGTTATGTAGTATTACGACATAACGTATAACGTTATATACGATAACGATATAACGTATAACGTTATATACTATATCGATATAACGTATAACGTTATATACTATATCGATATAACGTATAGCGTTATATACTATATCGATATAACCTATAACGTTATATACTATATCGATATAACGTATAACGTTATATACGATAACGATATAACGTATAACGTTATATACTATATGGATATAACGTATAACGTTATATACTATATCGATATAACGTATAGCGTTATATACTATATCGATATAACGTATAACGTTATATACTATATCGATATAACGTATAACGTTATATACTATATCGATATAACGTATAACGTTATATACTATAACGTTATAACGTAGAACGTTATATACTATATCGATATAACGTATAGCGTTATATACTATATCGATATAACGTATAACTTTATATACTATATCGATATAACGTATAGCGTTATATACTATATCGATATAACGTATAACGTTATATACTATATCGATATAACGTATAACGTTATATACTATATCGATATAACGTATAGCGTTATATACTATATCGATATAACGTATAACGTTATATACTATATCGATATAACGTATAGCGTTATATACTATATCGATATAACGTATAACGTTATATACTATATCGATATAACGTATAACGTTATATACTATATCGATATAACGTATAGCGTTGTATACTAGATCGATATAACGTATAACGTTATATACTATATCGATATAACGTATAACGTTATATACTATATCGATATAACGTATATTGTTATATACTATATCGATATAACGTATAACGATATATACTATTACGATATAACGTATAACGTTATACACTATTACGATACAACGTATAACGTTATGTAGTATTACGACATAACGTATAACGTTATATACGATAACGATACAACGTATAACGTTATATACTATAACGATATAACGTATAACGTTATATACTATAACGATATAACGTATAACGTTATGTAGTATTACGACATAACGTATAACGTTATATACTATATCGATATAACGTATAACGTTATATACGATAACGATATAACGTATAACGTTATATACTATATCGATATAACGTATAACGTTATATACTATAACGATATAACGTAGAACGTTATATACTATATCGATATAACGTAGAACGTTATATACTATATCGATATAACGTATAACGTTATATACTATTACTATATATCGTATAACGTTATATACTATATCGATATAACGTATAACGTTATATACTATATCGATATAACGTATAGCGTTATATACTATATCGATATAACGTATAACGTTATATACTATATCGATATAACGTATAGCGTTATATACTATATCGATATAACGTATAACGTTATATACTATTACGATATAACGTATAACGTTATATACTATTACGATACAACGTATAACGTTATGTAGTATTACGACATAACGTATAACGTTATATACGATAACGATACAACGTATAACGTTATATACTATAACGATATAACGTATAACGTTATATACTATAACGATATAACGTATAACGTTATGTAGTATTACGACATAACGTATAACGTTATATACTATAACGATATAACGTATAGCGTTATATACTATATCGATATAACGTATAACGTTATATACTATATCGATATAACGTATAACGTTATATACTATATCGATATAACGTATAGCGTTATATACTATATCGATATAACGTATAACGTTATATACTATATCGATATAACGTATAGCGTTATATACTATATCGATATAACGTATAACGTTATATACTATATCGATATAACGTATAGCGTTGTATACTAGATCGATATAACGTATAGCGTTATATACTATATCGATATAACGTATAGCGTTGTATACTAGATCGATATAACGTATAACGTTATATACTATATCGATATAACGTATAACGTTATATACTATATCGATATAACGTATATTGTTATATACTATATCGATATAACGTATAACGTTATATACTATTACGATATAACGTATAACGTTATACACTATTACGATACAACGTATAACGTTATGTAGTATTACGACATAACGTATAACGTTATATACGATAACGATACAACGTATAACGTTATATACTATAACGATATAACGTATAACGTTATATACTATAACGATATAACGTATAACGTTATGTAGTATTACGACATAACGTATAACGTTATATACTATAACGATATAACGTATAACGTTATGTACGATAACGATATAACGTATAACGTTATATACTATATCGATATAACGTATAACGTTATATACTATATCGATATAACGTATAACGTTATATACGATAACGATATAACGTATAACGTTATATACTATATCGATATAACGTATAACGTTATATACTATATCGATATAACGTATAACGTTATATACTATATCGATATAACCTGCTATGCGCAGGAATACTAGCACGGGAGAGGATTGTTTGGAATAAACAATTATATTATAAATAATTATTACAGGCGGAATTAATGACGAATTATACTAATCATTGATATTATTTATTATTTTAATTATTAGTTATTAATAATAATTAAAGTTAACTCACCTGACGTTGGTCTCCGTTGATGAACGGGCAGGCCGCTGGGGTGATTCCGGTTTTACAAAGATCGACACTTCTATAATTTTTCGTTTTAATCTTTATTTAATTTGAACAGTGTAAACAACAGTGTGTCCGGACGTGTTTAACAATTCGAAATTCTAACACAAAAACTTGAGCCAACTATTGTTTTGATTCTAACTGACTAATAACAATTATTTTATAATTCGAACTGACTAATAACATTTATATCTCGTAATTCTTAAACTCGAACTGGAACGAACAATTATTCTCTAATCCTAACTTAAATTCTAATTAAATCAACTGAACGAACTGATATCAGACTCACTCAAATTCAATTGAACGACTAACAATTACTCTCCTTATTTTCGCTAAATTCTCCTGAACCAACTAATCACAATTGCTCTATCCTATTTCTTTATTCTAACTGAATTACTCTTCTTTAATTTCGTTAAATTCTCCCGAACGCTAACAATTTCTCTGACTATATTCTAACTGAACCAACTAATGGCAGTTACTCTCTTTTCACAATTACTCTGATTGTTCTAACTGAACCACTAACAATTAATCGCTAACGCTAACGCTAACAATTAATCTGATTTGAATTGTGTCGCTACGCTTTTTATAATGACATCCCCAATGGGATGACAGTCACGTGACAGTTCGTTCCGGTGGGAATCGCAATGCTGCAGGTTTTTAGAGTTTCCATGAGAGAACGTGGATTTTGATGATTACAGGTTATGTTGAGTGATGGACACAAAAGCGTCCGCGCCTGTGCGAACTGTATGAGTATGTGTTTTTAGTATTCTATCTCGTTTCGCATGTTGTTTGTTTCCTTAAACTTGTGAATTTGTTTTAGCGCAAGAGGAAGAAGATATGTGAATGGTACGAGATGACGTGATCGACGTGCGTGTGTGAATATGTGCGAGGGATGATGCTGAAGTAGCGGTTTTCCATCCAAATAGGCACAGTGGCACCTTCGTTGGCGTCGTGTCCTGATGATCTTTTGACAATTTGGTTTTATTTGACAATATGAGATATATTTTGCTCCTTGTAGATTTATATGTCCATATTTGCTATATATTAAATCGTGTATATTTTATATTACCTTCTTGTTATTAGGTTATTAGTTGTGTAACTCCAGTTTCTGATCTATGGAAAGTGGTGAAACGTCTTCACGAAATACAATTTCATTCGTTTTCCTCCCTTGCATTGGCACGCTGTGAGTGGTGTCGACTTCCAGATGAGGTTTGTGCATCTTGATTATTATGCATTTAATGATAGATACTTTGTCAGAGGTTCCCATGCGGATTGTCTTGGTGTGTATCTTGTTATGATTTCTTTTATTTAGTTCATCCTGCTTCTTTCGTGTTTTATTCACTGCATATGATATTTCAGTGCAAGAAGAAGAAGAATTGTAAAGAATCCGTAAGTGGCCCTAGAAGACGCAGTCATCGTGTGAGGTGTTGTCGGCAGGAACGAAGAGTCGAAGTTGTTGAAGAAGTCGTGTGACATTTGTATTGTTTCCGGTTATATACAACGCTATTTCACATATCTATGTATATATATATTATTATATTATTATATATTATTATACTAAATCTTCAGTTGGTTTAGTTGAATGTTCAGTAATGTAATTTTTACAAGGTGGTTTTGTATATTAGATGAGTAGTTGTTCGATATAATAATATGTGTGTATATATATATACATTTCACAATGTAATTTTCCATTATGTAAAATATATATATGCATATGTATATGTGCGCGTATTGTTATTCTCATTGTTTCTCGGATCGTTAATTGGTTGAATATTCCATAATGTGGATTTCGTATATAATTCTCTAGGTTCGTAGAAATGTAAATCTATATATTTATTTCTTTGCGTTTTAATGGTTTAATAACGTATACATACATATATATATATATATATTATGAATTTTTCCCAAAGATACGCGTACGCATGTGTATATCTATATATGTGTGTGTCGCAGAGTAATCTTGTATACAATTTTCACTTTTATTAGAATGCTGATGTAGTGTAGTATATTTTATTTCTTTTATATTTTATTAGATTACCAATTATTTAGATTCACGAAGTAGGTCACACACACAGATATGCATACACGTGTGTGTATATACATGTGTTTTCGCAGAGAAATCTCATACATTTGAATCGCGGTTTGTTTTATTTATTGGTTCATTTAATTATTTCATTTTATTTGTATTTTATATGTCATTGCTGATTGGTTGTAGTGTTTCTTCTTATTGATTCATTTATTTCATTTTGATTGTCTGTCGTATAATTCTTTTTATTTTGATTGGTTAGTTATTAGTTAATTTATTATTATTGGTCGTGTTTAATTATTCATAAGTTATTGGTTCGTGGCGTCACGTGCGGAACGCGGGACGTGACACCCCCGCCCTTGGTGTTCAAATTTCCGAAGGAAATTTGACTGATCGTAGCAGATGTAGTTGCGATTGGTTGTTGGTCCATCCTAACGGGCAACAGCGCGAACTACAATTCCTTACATCAAAAGATTTCTTTGGGGTTATTGTGTCGTGTTAAGATTGACATTTATGCATTGCAGACAAGATATCGCGGGTTGGAGTTTTGTTATTTGTATTTCACACAATCTACAACGCGCTCTTTGGATTTGTGTGCATAAAAACGTGTTGGAGGGCCTTCGTATGGGTCGCGATAGCCTAAGTCTAGATTATCGTACCCGTCTTTTTATTATTTTTTATTAGAAATATAATTTATTTGTAAGGTATTAAAGTTACTACTTATATGCGTTGATTGGTGGTGGATGTCCCTAATATGTGGTGACTTTTGCCAATATCGAATTAATTATCTATCTGTTAATTGTTTTTAACTTTATTTTAGTAGGTGACGTGTAATTCAAATAAAATTAATATTATTTATGTATATGTGTTTCATTGCGCGTGCGTAAGGACTATTCCCTATTCGTGACAATCTAAGATGGCCGTTCATGAATGTCTCTAGTATATGGTGAATTTTATTCATGCGGTTTTGTTATTTATTTGTTAATTATTTGTGACTTTATTTTAGCAGTTGACGTATAATTGAAGTGGGAATAATATTATTCTGTATTTATTTTAGTGTGTATAATTATTGCATGTAGTTCATTGCGCATGCGTGAGATCTGCTTCACGCTCGCGACGGATTTCCAAAATGGATGTTTGTTACGTCTTAAATAAGAGTGTAGTGTTTTGTAAATTTGTTTGATATTGTAATAATTGTTTTGTTACTTAGTTTCAACTCCGTTCTAGTGAAGTGTCAACGTCTAGTTTTGTGTTCGTCGTAATGTGTATGTTTAATTTAACATTGTTTTGTATTTGTTGTAATATGTGTATATATACTGTGTGTTATTTTAATGTAATAGCGTGTGGATTATATCGTTGTCGAAAATATTAATTACTAATAGAATCGTTTCACTGTTTAATTATAAGGTAGTTTATATTTATGTAGCTTTTGTTTAATTGGTTTAATCTAATGCGTGCATAGTGTCACCAGTCACCACTGTGTAGTATAACCTTATTTCTTTATACGTAATTTAATATAGTAATGCTGTAATAGCTTAACACAATATGATAATTCCTAATTTTAATCATGTTTGATTATTAATGCCCGGCTAATCTATCTTGATTAATTTCTAGCCTATTTCTATTTTATTAGCTATTTCTATATCTTCCCTATTAATCTGTTGTTACTTAGTAATTATGTGATTTATTATTAGTGATTTATTATTATTTCATATTTGTATAGTATAATTTTTTGAGCTAATCTATGTATTATTGGTTAAAACTTGTTTATTGAATTATTACCGTTTGTAGTTTCTCAAATCCTATTCCTTCGATGCTGCGTTACCGTGTGTAAGGCATCATCCGGTTTTCATTATATTCAAAATACTTACTACAGATACCTTTATTCATCCTATATTTGTGAGTATAAACATATCATTTAGTTAATTAATTCAATATGCACGTAGTGCATTGTGTGAGCGACCGCTATTGTGCATTACAAATCTGTTTCTATATGTGAGGTATAATAATAATCGTGTAATGTAAGTCGAGACTAATTCATGTATTATAGATTAGAACTTGTACACTATATTATTACTGTTCATAGTTACTTCGTCTTTATTCTCCAAGTCTACACGCTACGTCGCTCACGCAAGACAGCTGCCCGACGTAATTGGCAATCTTGTTGTAAGTTTTAATAGTATTATTTCTTTTCATATATGTCAAGGCAATTGAGGCCAGTTCTTGCATTCGTTTCAGCTGGCAGTCGTATTCTATGTTCTACGGAGTGGATCCATAATTTATCTCTGCGGAATTCCTGCATGTACACTTCCTTCTACAATGATTAGTTGTGGACTAGGTACTTTTTACTTTCACTGCCTTTAATTATGTTATTGAATTAACACGTTTTATAGAACGCAAATAGTAATCTTTCTTTTGTTTTTAGGTTTCCACTATCTGCACTATTCGACAAGCAGTGTCGCACTTACTTTGGTTTAACCACGATATTGTTATAATCGTTTAGTACTATTATATTTTGTATTAAGGTAATTGAGGTTAATTCTTCCATTTGTTTCAGATGGCTGTCATACGTTATGTTTTACGAATATGGGCTTATGGCATGTCTTTGCATATACACTTCCTTTTACAATAGTTAATTGTTCACAAGGTACTTTTCACTTTCACCGTTTTAATCACTTTATTGAATTAATACATTTTATATTTGAGTAATGTTTAGAAAGTACATAGTAATTTCCTTTTCTTTTTAGGTTTCCATTATCCGCATTATTCGACGAGCAGCACTGCACTACATACTACTGTACTGTGTTACCTTCTGAAAACGTTTCGTTTATTGTTTATTTCGGTTATGCGCTAATTTTAACTTATTTAAGTGCACTGTTCGCGGAATCCCTTTCACTTCAATCATGACGTTTTGGTTTTCTAAAATTTCTAACACTCTATGCGGTCCCGAATATTGGTCGGAAAATTTTCCTCTTCTGGGTTCCTTTAATAGATATACTAGATCTCCTATTTTGAAATTTTGCGGGTTGATTCGTCTGTCATAGTATTCTTTTGACTTTAATTTGGATTTTATCAAATTTTCTCTTGCCATTTGTTGAACGGTGACGATTTTATCGAACAGGTCTCTGAGATACTCTGCATATGTTGGTTCCATATTCTCCTCGGTTATCATCTCGCCAGTAGGTTCTCTGGCTAAGTGCCCAAAGACTAGTTCGTGTGGGGAGAATTTTGTTCCTTCGTGTACGGAGGTATTGTAGGAGAACATGGCTAATTCCACCCATTCGTCCCAGTTTCTGGAATTTTCGATGTACAGGTTGAGGTATTCAGTTAATACGTGGTGAGATCTTTCGATGGAGCCGTTGCTTTGTGGATGGTATGCTGACGTGGTATACCTTTTTATGCGAAATCTTTTTGCTACTTTTTTCATCAGCGAGGATGTAAAATTTGCTCCCCGATCAGTAAGGATAGCCCTCGGTGAACCGAATCGGCAAATGAATTGTTTTACGAAAACGTCAGCTACCTCGGCCGAAGAGATTCCTGCTATCGGGATCCCGATTGAATATTTTGTCAGTAAGTCTTGGATGGTTAATATGTATTTATTTCCCTTTTGTGTCTGTGGTAATGGACCGACGATATCCATACTAATTTTATCGAACGCTTTACCTGGTGTGTCTGTGAGCACCATGGGTTGCCTTGTTTTTATTCTGGTTAACTTTTTCAATTGGCATTCTTTGCATGTTCTCACGTATTCCTGGATTTCTTTCTTCATGGTTTTCCAATAGTAGTATTGTCGTACTCTTTGGTAAGTTTTTGTTACTCCCTTATGTCCTGCTACAGGTGATTCGTGCTTTTCTCGTATTATGTTGCTTCGCGCTTCCACCAGTGGGATAATTATTTCCCCGGTACAGATGGTAATAGCTATGGTTTCTCCCACGAATACTTCTTTCAGTTTCCTGATTGTATATCGCCAAGGTATTCCTTCCAGGTTTGTTTTGCTGATGCTAAAGGACGTTAATTGGTTTTCTTTTACCACATCCAGTAAAGATTTCAATGAGTTCAATATATTTTCTGGCGTTATTGGAGAGTTTCGATCTTCCTTTACGGGTAGGGACACGATGTATTTTCCGGAATCTTGATTCAATATTACTCTTCCCAACATTAAATCTCTATAATACGGCAGTTTTCCTGCTTCCTTCATTTCTAAGGCCCCTTTATCTATCGGAGTGCCATGTATATCGACGAATATTATTCTATGGTCGTTTACTCTCGTAATCGAGTCTCGCGTTTCCAAGATTCTTAGCTCTGAAAGTACCGCAGGCATTGCGTCCTTTCCTTGTTGCTGAATTGGTTCGGAAATTGTTATAGGGGGTTCTTCTTCATCCGTTTTATCGATGTCGGTTATCTCTTGAGTGATTGTTTCCTCGTCTGTGTTTACGTCGATTTCGGCTAATGCGTGGTCAAAATGTTTTGTGGGTGTTTCTTCTATGGTGACGTGTTTTCGAATGGAAATTTTTTCTTGTTTTCCTGGTCTATTGTGTTGCGATAGTTCGCGTGGTTTAACTTCAAATGTGGGGGAGTCTTCGGTTAGTGTGTCTAGTTCAAATCTCTTGGGTGCGGGATATCGACTCGGTGAATCTTCCTCTCTTTTCCTGATTGGCAAACAAACCTCAGGGGGGTTTCTAGATAAGGCGTCTGCATTCGCGTTTGCCTTACCTTCTTTGTGTATAATGCCGAATTCGAAATCCGCCAATTTTAGTTTCCACTTCCAAATTCTTGAAGTAGGATCTTTGATAGAATGCATCCACACCAGAGGTTTATGATCGGTTATAATGGTGAATTTTCTCCCGTACAAATACGGTCGGAAGTGCATTGCGCTGTAAACGATCGCTAGGCATTCCTTTTCTATCGTGGAATAATTTTGTTCGGTGGGGTTCAATAATCTTGAGGCGTATGCGATCGGTAGGTCTTTTCCGATAGGTCCTTGGCTTAGTACGCCGCCCACGGCATATCCAGATGCGTCTGTCGTGAGATTGAATGGTTGAGAGAAGTCCGGGTACTGCAAAATGGGTTCTGTTATAAGGGCTGTTTTCAAGGTGTTGAATGCATCTTCTTGGTTTTCCGTCCACTTGAATGCAACGTCCTTTTTTAGTAATTGCGTCAATGGTTTCGCAACCTTGGAGAAATTGGGTATGAACCTTCGGTAATATCCAGCTAATCCCAAAAATTGTTTAACATTTTTTGATTTCCTTGGCCGTGGAAAGTTTGAAACTGCCTCGATTTTCTTTGTGTCAGGTTTAACTCCATTCTCACTGATTACATGTCCCAAATATTTTACTTCGTGCCGTAAGAATTCGCACTTGTCCGGTTGCAGTTGCAATTTAGCTCTCCGTAATCTGTCCATAAGTCGATTAAATTTAATCTCATGTTCGTGAATGGATGTGGAATAAATTACTATATCATCCAGATAAACGAACAGCTCTATTCCTTGCAACCCTGACAGTATCGAATTCATCAACCGCTGGAACGTTGCTGGTGCATTTTTCAGTCCGAAAGGCATTCGTTTGAACTGAAAATGACCATATGGCGTTGAGAATGCAGTTTTGTGGGCATCTTTCGATGACATACGGATTTGGTGGAACCCAGATGCTAGATCGAACGTGGAAAAGTATTTCGCACTTCCCAATTGGTCCAATATTTCAGTGATATTGGGTAGTGGATAGGCATCGCCTATTGTTTTGTCATTTAGTTTCCTGTAATCAATAACCATTCTCCATCGTTTATTACCTTGAGAGTCCGGTTTCTTCGGCACGATCCATAATGGGGAGTTATACGGAGATGTCGATGATTCCACAACGTCCGTTTCTAGTAGTTCTTGAATCTGGCGGTTTATTTCTTCCCGATGTACGGGAGGATACCGGTATTGTTTAACATTGATCGGTATCTCATCTGTGGTAGCAATTTCGTGTTGTAAAACGTCTGTTCCTTCTAGTGTCTCCCCTGGGAGATGAAATCTATCTTGATTCTTTCGTATTAGCGCTTCGACGTTCCTCTTTTCTTCTTCATTTAAATGCTCTAGTCGCAATAATTCCATTATTTTGTCGAACCTATTTCCCTCAGATGCTGAAACGGCGTTGCACGTAGTATGAGAGGGCGGAGTAGGAGTTGCAAATTTTTTTATTACTATTGTGGGTACGGTAAATTCGTAATCCCTCGAGGTGGTATTAATTATTCTTAAATAACCACGTCCCTTATGGTTTTTCACGACCGCATTTCCGAAATAGACTCCCTTAATCGGTTCGATTTTGGGGATGAATCCCTCAATTTCCTCCGGATTTGCGATATTTATGGTACAGGGTACCGAACTTCGTTTCGGCACAATTATCTTTTCTTTTGTATCAAACGGGATATAGATATCCCCCCATTTGATATGTTTTTGCCCGTAATCCAAACGGGCTCTGTATTTTGCAAAAAATTCGGAACCTAAGATTCCGTCTTGATTGATCAGCAGGGAATCATCAACTACATGGAAAGTAACGGGGTGGCCCGCAACCTGTATTATTGTCTGCCCTAGGGTGACCAGGCTCGTTGCCGTAATTCCTCGAACTTCAATTATCTCTTGCTCGTTGATGATCGCTGACTCGGGTAAGGCAGGTTTCTTGATAATATTAATTTCTGATCCGGAGTCTAGCAGTAGATTCGCCTTCGTTTTCAAATCCGGGGAGACTATTCTCGCGGTAGGAGTATTTGAGGTTTCTTTTATTTCTATTGAAACCATCCGGAAAGGTCGACGTCCGAATCTGAGTCCAACACCCGGTGATACTTGTATGGGACGTTTAGGAATATTTTCAGTAGATTTAGAATTATTCTTTGAATTTTTATTACAAACCTTTTTGCTTATAGATTCTGTTTTGAGTTTAGGGATGGCTATACTTTTATTCTCTATAGTCTGAGTTTTCTTAGAATTTAATGGCTTGACTTTGAGTTCGATAAAGTTACTTTCTGATGGTTTTATAGAAGTTTTTGAGGGTGATACGCTCGCTATCTCTTTTCGTATTATATTTGAAACGTTCACAAAATTCGTGGAACCTTGCTTTTGTATTCTTGCCGAGTCAACCGTGATATTAGGCAGGGGATAAACGTCGCCTTTCGTTTCGTCGTTCAATTTCCTAGTTTCTGCCTCTTCTGAAAGTTCTTTGATATTAGTGTTGTTTATTTTGGCTGGGGATTCGGGAGATTTTTCACTCATGATTTCGTCTGTGGTGCCGTGCGTCCTCTTGCTACTTAAAGTAACATCGTCTTTTATCGCAGCAACGGAACAGTGTTTGTATTGGAAGGTTGGTTGTTTCAAATAATCAGCATCCCTCCTTTGACTTGGATCTCTTTTGAGATGTTTATCTACGCATTTTTCTTTCCAGGTTATTGCTCTTGCTCTTTTCCTAATATCTTTCTCTATTCCCGGGTCGCTTAGACGATTCCACGACGGCGATACAAATCTCCAATCCTGGTGGTGGTTTCTGATGTTGTTACTATCGTATAGGGGACGAGTGTTGTTTCCATTATAATTATTCGGAGGTGTCGGACGATTCTGCGTCGGCGGCACGAATCTTCGAGCTTGTTCGCATGCCCTTAAAAATTGAAATACCGGTGGTCGATGGCCGTCGAACACTGGCACTGACTTGATCGTATAGTGTTAGTGTTGATATAACGTATAGTGTTATGTAGTATTACGACATAACGTATAACGTTATATACGATAACGATATAACGTATAACGTTATATACGATAACGATACAACGTATAACGTTATATACTATAACGATATAACGTATAACGTTATATACTATAACGATATAACGTATAAGGTTATGTAGTATTACGACATAACGTATAACGTTATATACGATAACGATATAACGTATAACGTTATGTACGATAACGATATAACGTATAACGTTATATACTATAACGATATAACGTATAACGTTATGTAGTATTACGATATAACGTATAACGTTATATACGATAACGATACAACGTATAACGTTATATACTATAACGATATAACGTATAACGTTATGTACTATAACGATATAACGTATAACGTTATATACTATTACGATATAACGTATAACGTTATATACTATTACGATACAACGTATAACGTTATGTAGTATTACGACATAACGTATAACGTTATATACGATAACGATATAACGTATAACGTTATATACTATAACGATATAACGTATAACGTTATATACTATAACGATATAACGTATAACGTTATGTAGTATTACGACATAACGTATAACGTTATATACGATAACGATATAACGTATAACGTGATGTACGATAACGATATAACGTATAACGTTATATACTATAACGATATAACGTATAACGTTATGTAGTATTACGATATAACGTATAACGTTATATACTATTACTATATATCGTATAACGTTATATATTATATCGATATAACGTATAACGTTATATACTATATCGATATAACGTATAACGTTATATACTATATCGATATAACGTATAACGTTATATACTATATCGATATAACGTAGAACGTTATATACTATATCGATATAACGTAGAACGTTATGTAGTATTACGACATAACGTATAACGTTATATACGATAACGATATAACGTATAACGTTATATACGATAACGATACAACGTATGACGTTATATACTATAACGATATAACGTATAACGTTATATACTATAACGATATAACGTATAACGTTATGTAGTATTACGACATAACGTATAACGTTATATACGATAACGATATAACGTATAACGTTATGTACGATAACGATATAACGTATAACGTTATATACTATATCGATATATCGTATAGCGTTATATACTATATCGATATAACGTATAACGTTATATACTATAACGATATAACGTATAACGTTATATACTATATCGATATAGCGTATAACGTTATATACGATAACGATATAACGTATAACGTTATATACTATAACGATATAACGTATAACGTTACATACTATATCGATATAACGTATAACGTTATATACTATATCGATATAACGTATAACGTTATATACTATATCGATATAACGTATAACGTTATATACTATATCGATATAACGTAGAACGTTATGTAGTATTACGACATAACGTATAACGTTATATACGATAACGATATAACGTATAACGTTATATACTATTACGATACAACGTATAACGTTATATACTATTACGATACAACGTATAACGTTATATGCTATTACGATATAACGTATAACGTTAATTACGATAACGATATAACGTATAACGTTATATACTATAACGATATAACGTATAACGTTATATACTATTACGATATAACGTATAACGTTATATACTATTACGATAGAACGTATAACGTTATGTAGTATTACGACATAACGTATAACGTTATATACGATAACGATATAACGTATAACGTTATATACTATAACGATATAACGTAGAACGTTATATACTATATCGATATAACGTATAACGTTATATACGATAACGATATAACGTATAACGTTATATACTATTACGATATAACGTATAACGTTATGTAGTATTACGACATAACGTATAACGTTATATACTATAACGATATAACGTATAACGTTATGTACGATAACCATATAACGTATAACGTTATATACTATATCGATATAACGTATAACGTTATATACGATTGTTACGTTTCGCTATCCAAATTTTGAAATTTTAAACAATGTAGTAGTCGCTGCCACCAGAAACAGTCTAAGGACTGTTTCAATTAGATATTTCTTGTTAGATTATGTAGCGTTGATCGGAGTTTAGGCCACTGGTCAACAATCTCCACGTTTCGGCTAACCTGCTATGCGCAGGAATACTAGCACGGGAGAGGATTGTTTGGAATAAACAATTATATTATAAATAATTATTACAGGCGGAATTAATGACGAATTATACTAATCATTGATATTATTTATTATTTTAATTATTAGTTATTAATAATAATTAAAGTTAACTCACCTGACGTTGGTCTCCGTTGATGAACGGGCAGGCCGCTGGGGTGATTCCGGTTTTACAAAGATCGACACTTCTATAATTTTTCGTTTTAATCTTTATTTAATTTGAACAGTGTAAACAACAGTGTGTCCGGACGTGTTTAACAATTCGAAATTCTAACACAAAAACTTGAGCCAACTATTGTTTTGATTCTAACTGACTAATAACAATTATTTTATAATTCGAACTGACTAATAACATTTATATCTCGTAATTCTTAAACTCGAACTGGAACGAACAATTATTCTCTAATCCTAACTTAAATTCTAATTAAATCAACTGAACGAACTGATATCAGACTCACTCAAATTCAATTGAACGACTAACAATTACTCTCTTTATTTTCGCTAAATTCTCCTGAACCAACTAATCACAATTGCTCTATCCTATTTCTTTATTCTAACTGAATTACTCTTCTTTAATTTCGTTAAATTCTCCCGAACGCTAACAATTTCTCTGACTATATTCTAACTGAACCAACTAATGGCAGTTACTCTCTTTTCACAATTACTCTGATTGTTCTAACTGAACCACTAACAATTAATCGCTAACGCTAACGCTAACAATTAATCTGATTTGAATTGTGTCGCTACGCTTTTTATAATGACATCCCCAATGGGATGACAGTCACGTGACAGTTCGTTCCGGTGGGAATCGCAATGCTGCAGGTTTTTAGAGTTTCCATGAGAGAACGTGGATTTTGATGATTACAGGTTATGTTGAGTGATGGACACAAAAGCGTCCGCGCCTGTGCGAACTGTATGAGTATGTGTTTTTAGTATTCTATCTCGTTTCGCATGTTGTTTGTTTCCTTAAACTTGTGAATTTGTTTTAGCGCAAGAGGAAGAAGATATGTGAATGGTACGAGATGACGTGATCGACGTGCGTGTGTGAATATGTGCGAGGGATGATGCTGAAGTAGCGGTTTTCCATCCAAATAGGCACAGTGGCACCTTCGTTGGCGTCGTGTCCTGATGATCTTTTGACAATTTGGTTTTATTTGACAATATGAGATATATTTTGCTCCTTGTAGATTTATATGTCCATATTTGCTATATATTAAATCGTGTATATTTTATATTACCTTCTTGTTATTAGGTTATTAGTTGTGTAACTCCAGTTTCTGATCTATGGAAAGTGGTGAAACGTCTTCACGAAATACAATTTCATTCGTTTTCCTCCCTTGCATTGGCACGCTGTGAGTGGTGTCGACTTCCAGATGAGGTTTGTGCATCTTGATTATTATGCATTTAATGATAGATACTTTGTCAGAGGTTCCCATGCGGATTGTCTTGGTGTGTATCTTGTTATGATTTCTTTTATTTAGTTCATCCTGCTTCTTTCGTGTTTTATTCACTGCATATGATATTTCAGTGCAAGAAGAAGAAGAATTGTAAAGAATCCGTAAGTGGCCCTAGAAGACGCAGTCATCGTGTGAGGTGTTGTCGGCAGGAACGAAGAGTCGAAGTTGTTGAAGAAGTCGTGTGACATTTGTATTGTTTCCGGTTATATACAACGCTATTTCACATATCTATGTATATATATATATTATTATATTATTATATATTATTATACTAAATCTTCAGTTGGTTTAGTTGAATGTTCAGTAATGTAATTTTTACAAGGTGGTTTTGTATATTAGATGAGTAGTTGTTCGATATAATAATATGTGTGTATATATATATACATTTCACAATGTAATTTTCCATTATGTAAAATATATATATGCATATGTATATGTGCGCGTATTGTTATTCTCATTGTTTCTCGGATCGTTAATTGGTTGAATATTCCATAATGTGGATTTCGTATATAATTCTCTAGGTTCGTAGAAATGTAAATCTATATATTTATTTCTTTGCGTTTTAATGGTTTAATAACGTATACATACATATATATATATATATATTATGAATTTTTCCCAAAGATACGCGTACGCATGTGTATATCTGTATATGTGTGTGTCGCAGAGTAATCTTGTATACAATTTTCACTTTTATTAGAATGCTGATGTAGTGTAGTATATTTTATTTCTTTTATATTTTATTAGATTACCAATTATTTAGATTCACGAAGTAGGTCACACACACAGATATGCATACACGTGTGTGTATATACATGTGTTTTCGCAGAGAAATCTCATACATTTGAATCGCGGTTTGTTTTATTTATTGGTTCATTTAATTATTTCATTTTATTTGTATTTTATATGTCATTGCTGATTGGTTGTAGTGTTTCTTCTTATTGATTCATTTATTTCATTTTGATTGTCTGTCGTATAATTCTTTTTATTTTGATTGGTTAGTTATTAGTTAATTTATTATTATTGGTCGTGTTTAATTATTCATAAGTTATTGGTTCGTGGCGTCACGTGCGGAACGCGGGACGTGACACGATAACGATATAACGTATAACGTTATATACTATATCGATATAACGTATAGTGTTATGTAGTATTACGACATAACGTATAACGTTATATACGATAACGATATAACGTATAACGTTATATTCTATATCGATATAACGTATAACGTTATATACTATATCGATATAACGTATAGCGTTATATACTATATCGATATAACCTATAACGTTATATACTATATCGATATAACGTATAACGTTATATACTATATCGATATAACGTATAACGTTATATACTATAACGTTATAACGTAGAACGTTATATACTATATCGATATAACGTATAGCGTTATATACTATATCGATATAACGTATAACTTTATATACTATATCGATATAACGTATAGCGTTATATACTATATCGATATAACGTATAACGTTATATACTATATCGATATAACGTATAACGTTATATACTATATCGATATAACGTATAGCGTTATATACTATATCGATATAACGTATAACGTTATATACTATATCGATATAACGTATAGCGTTATATACTATATCGATATAACGTATAACGTTATATACTATATCGATATAACGTATAGCGTTGTATACTAGATCGATATAACGTATAACGTTATATACTATATCGATATAACGTATAACGTTATATACTATATCGATATAACGTATATTGTTATATACTATATCGATATAACGTATAACGTTATATACTATTACGATATAACGTATAACGTTATACACTATTACGATACAACGTATAACGTTATGTAGTATTACGACATAACGTATAACGTTATATACGATAACGATACAACGTATAACGTTATATACTATAACGATATAACGTATAACGTTATATACTATAACGATATAACGTATAACGTTATGTAGTATTACGACATAACGTATAACGTTATATACTATATCGATATAACGTATAACGTTATATACGATAACTATATAACGTATAACGTTATATACTATATCGATATAACGTATAACGTTATATACTATAACGATATAACGTAGAACGTTATATACTATATCGATATAACGTAGAACGTTATATACTATATCGATATAACGTATAACGTTATATACTATTACTATATATCGTATAACGTTATATACTATATCGATATAACGTATAACGTTATATACTATATCGATATAACGTATAGCGTTATATACTATATCGATATAACGTATAACGTTATATACTATATCGATATAACGTATAGCGTTATATACTATATCGATATAACGTATAACGTTATATACTATTACGATATAACGTATAACGTTATATACTATTACGATACAACGTATAACGTTATGTAGTATTACGACATAACGTATAACGTTATATACGATAACGATACAACGTATAACGTTATATACTATAACGATATAACGTATAACGTTATATACTATAACGATATAACGTATAACGTTATGTAGTATTACGACATAACGTATAACGTTATATACTATAACGATATAACGTATAACGTTATGTACGATAACGATATAACGTATAACGTTATATACTATATCGATATAACGTATAACGTTATATACGATAACGATATAACGTATAACGTTATATACTATATCGATATAACGTATAGTGTTATGTAGTATTACGACATAACGTATAACGTTATATACGATAACGATATAACGTATAACGTTATATACTATATCGATATAACGTATAACGTTATATACTATATCGATATAACGTATAACGTTATATACTATATCGATATAACGTATAACGTTATATACTATATCGATATAACGTATAGCGTTATATACTATATCGATATAACGTATAACGTTATATACTAACAAGATATAACGTATAACGTTATATACTATTACGATACAACGTATAACGTTATGTAGTATTACGACATAACGTATAACGTTATATACTATATCGATATAACGTATAGCGTTAAGTAGTATTACGACATAACGTATAACGTTATATACGATAACGATATAACGTATAACGTTATATACTCTTACGATACAACGTATAACGTTATGTAGTATTACGACATAACGTATAGCGTTATATACTATATCGATATAACGTATAACGTTATATACTATATCGATATAACGTATAACGTTATATACTATAACGATATAACGTAGAACGTTATATACTATATCGATATAACGTATAACGTTATATACTACAACGATATAACGTATAACGTTATATACTATTACTATATATCGTATAACGTTATATACTATATCGATATAACGTATAACGTTATATACTATATCGATACAACGTATAACGTTATATACTATTACGATACAACGTATAACGTTATATACTATTACTATATATCGTATAACGTTATATACTATATCGATATAACGTATAACGTTATATACGATAACGATATAACGTATAACGTTATATACTATATCGATATAACGTATAACGTTATATACTATAACGATATAACGTAGAACGTTATATACTATATCGATATAACGTAGAACGTTATATACTATATCGATATAACGTATAACGTTATATACTATTACTATATATCGTATAACGTTATATACTATATCGATATAACGTATAACGTTATATACTATATCGATATAACGTATAGCGTTATATACTATATCGATATAACGTATAACGTTATATACTATATCGATATAACGTATAGCGTTATATACTATATCGATATAACGTATAACGTTATATACTATTACGATATAACGTATAACGTTATATACTATATCGATACAACGTATAACGTTATATACTATTACGATACAACGTATAAC